>NC_083764.1:53060330-53222830 GCF_963514075.1 Conger conger
GGAATCTCTGTTTTCCACTGTCTAATCTTCTAATCTACTCTCCACTAAAAAGTATCTGACATAGTACAGTATTGTTTCAACAAGAAGAGCCATCTGGGGAACTCTAATTGAATTATTCATCACTATTGGCCTCCGTGTTTAAAAACGAGGGATTTTAGAAATGCTCTCTTGTGAACTGTATGTCTTTATAAACTGTCAAACAGTAGGTTGTTTTTTCCCCTTTATCACTTTCTTCTGCATTTAACCCTTTGAATTGTGATATCACAAATATGTGATTAGAATGTTCTTAACATGTTCTTAGAATGTTATTAGAATGTTCTTAACATTCTAATGCCGATCTCACAATTACAACTGGTAATTGAAAGTAGTGGAGTTCTAGAATGCTGGCAGTGGAGAGAAAAAAATGTTACATTCCAAAAAACCTTCTCTTCAAAGGGTTAGGCTGAATGATTTTATTCCTCGCAAACCAGAGGTTTTTCTAAAGGTCAGAATGCTGGTTAGCACGCTTCTCGACGGTTCCATGTTGACGCTCTCCCGTTGTTGTATTCAAGTTTCGGCCAACCGGAGGTTTGCTTATCGTAGTCAGCGCTATGGTGTCCCAGATGCTGTAGTATCCACCTGGGTGCCAGTGCCCCCTCCGCTGGGTCCCGGGCGTTCCCCATAGCCCGACAGGCAGTGAGGCGGCCACCCCAGCGGTTTCCTAGTAACGGCTGATAGATGTACAACATCCCCCGTCCTGGGGCTGGTCAGGGGTCCAGCTGGCCTGCTGGGAGGAGGGATGAAAAGGTGGGGGCCTACAGGCAGGGTCATCGTGTCACAGCCGTAATCCCCACACCACCACGGTGCGGGGGGAAGGGGGACCGTCCGTGTCAGAGCGGGGGACCGAGAGAGGGACATGAAGAGAGGGGGAATGAGAGAAGGTGAGAGGGACATGAAAAGAGGCAGAGAGGGGGAATGAGAGGGAGAGAGGGACATGAAGAGAGGGAGAGAGGGGGAATGAGAGGGGGAATAAGGGAGAGGAAGCGGGGGAAGGTGACCTCTCTCAGGGGGGTGCTGTGACCTGACGCATGTCACTAGGAGAGGTGCGCAGTGACAGCTGGGTAATTAACACGCTTGGCCGAGCGCTCCAGCCTGCAGCTACGGCTCCCCCTGCGTTCTGCTGCCTGAGCGCGGGCGGAGGCAGAGCAGACTTTGACCACGGATATGGTATCAGAAGCACTTTACAATTCACGCCTCTCATTCACCCGTCCGCACGCACTCGCACACCAACGAAGATAGGCTGGTTAGGTGTCTTGCTTGGGGACCCTTCTACACACCTAGGGCAGGCGGGTCAAACCAACAACCTTCCGATTTATATCTACGATTCTGACGAAAGTGCGGAGCGTGGCGGGAGCGTTGTTTGTTCTGGGCACGCTCAGTGGGCTTTGCACCGAGAAGGCCTTTATGGGCCTCAGACGGACGTGGGACGAGCAGACTGACTGACTGACGGACGGGCAGATGGGCGGACAGAAATAGCAGCGTAGCCCGACCCTGCATGGGAGGGGCCTGCGCTGTTAGCCGGTGCCAGCCTGACTCCGCCCCCTATGTGGAGCAGTGGGGATTGGCTGAGTGTAATGTAATGTGTTCCAATACATCAGACAAGCATAGTTGAATGCAGAAAAGTATTTGTATCCAAAACAAATATGTTACTGAACCCTGGTCTGGTCTGCTCGCCGTACAGTCTGTGAAAGAAAAGCGGTGTTCCGCATCAGACTCGCAGACTTGTCCCGTCTGTTTCCTGCCAACTCTCTTGACGCAGGCATGTGCTTCCACACTTCCGTATATGTTGTTGTGAAGGGAGGGAGGGAAGGAGAGGTACGGAGAGAGAGAAAGGGAGGGGGGAGGGGGGGTGAGAGAGGGACAGGCAGACAGCCAGCCAGCCAGACAGACAGACAGACAGAGGGGGAGAGAGAGAGAGGGAGAGAAAGGGGGGGGGGGGGAGAGAGAGAGAGGGACAGACAGACAGACAGACAGAGGCGGAGAGAGAGAGCGAGACAGGGAGAGGGAGCTGGACCGGTGCCACCACTCTTCCACTCAGTGGTGTGAGTTTGTCCCTGAAGTGCAGACGGGCGTCTGGCTGCGAGGTGCTCAGTGGCGGTTTGCGTCTGCTGCCCAGACGACGCACGTCTAGACGGAATGTCCCCGTGTCCCAGAAAATCTGCCCCAGGCGCACGGCCAAATTTGGGGCAGGTGTGTGTGCTCCACTTTGTGTTTCGTGTGTGCGTGTCATGGTTTGTGTGTGTGTGTGTGTTTTAGCTTGTGGTTTGTGTATTGTGTGTCCTACTTAGTGACGTAGTGTGTGTGTGTGTGTGTGTGGTGTGTGTGTGTGTGTGTGTGTTTTAGTTTTATGTGTCATAATTGGTGAGTGTCGTATTTCAGTTTGCGTTTTGTGTGTTTGTGTCATACTTGGTGACTTGGTATGTGTGTTTCAGTTTGTGTTTTGTGTGTCATACTTGGTGTGTGTGTGTGTGTGTAGGCGTATCTTTTGCTGTGCCATATATCCTTGTATTTCAGTGTTTGTGTGTTGGAGACTGGCTGTGTGTTCTTTCTGCGCTTGTGTACAGGACTCTAGCTTCGTGTGTTTGTGTGCGTTTCGGTCAGGTTGCTCTGGAATGTGTTGTTATACGTGAGCCCCCCCCAGTGTCTGTGTGTCTGTGTGTCTGTGTGTCTGTGTGGCTGTGTGGCTGTGTGTCTGTGTGTCTGTGTGTCTGTGTCTGTGTGCGTGTGTGTTCCGCTGCGTGTTTGTGTGGTACTGACGGGCGGAGAATAGCATGCCGGTTCGTGCCAAATGGGATAAATAGCTTAGAGGATTAGCGGCTCTCCACAAAGGGTCCTGTATGGGGGGACCACCCCCTGTAGCAGCATGCGCTGTTCCTAGATTACCATAGTCCCGGCAAATTAAAAAAGCAAATGAACTGGATTCGCGGAAAAGCGCATTTTAAAAAGCGTGAAACCTGGCCTCTCTCACCCTCCCTCCCCCCCACGCCCCGTCTCTGACACACTGGAAGTCTGAAGTGGAACAGGATGTGGTAAAGAACAGACAGGGCGTGACCAGCTCTCTCTCTCTCTCTCTCTCTCTCTCTCTCTCTCTCTCTCGCTCTCTCTCGCTCTCTCTCTCTCTCTCTCTCTCTCTCTCTCTCTCTCTCTCTCTCTCTCTCTCTCTCTCTCTCTCTCTCTCTCTCTCTCTCTCTCTCTCTCTCTCTCTCGTGTTCTCTCTCACAATTCAGTTCAATTCAGTTGAAAAATGCTTTATTGGCATGACACAACAGTGTTAATAATTAATAATCATAAAGGGTCACACGTCTCACTCCCTCTCTTTCTGTTGCTCTCTCTTTCGATCTCGCTTGCACTCGCTCTCTTTGTATTACTTTCTCTTTCGCTCTCTATGTCCTCTCACTCGGTCTTATTCTCTGTCTCTTTCTAATTGTATTGCTTTCTCACCCTGTGTCTCTCTCTTGCTCCCTCTTTATCTGTCTCTCTCTCTCTCTCACTTTCTCCTTCCCTCTCTTTCTTCTATTTCTCTCTCCCTCGCTCTCGCTCTCTTGTTCTCTCTCTCTCTCTCTTGCTCCCTCCTCTCTTTTTTCTATCTCTTCCTCCCTCTCCTCTCTCTCTGTCTCTCTCTTTCTCTCTCTCCCTCTCTTTCTCTCTCTCCCTCTCTCTCTCTCTCTCCCTCTCTCTCTCTCTCTTTCTCTCCCTCTCTCTCCGTCTCTCCCTCCCTCTTTCTGTCTCTCTCTGTCTCTCTCTCCCTCTCTCTCTCTGTAGCAGGGAGGTAGTGAGAAATGGGTCTAAAAAGGTTGTTTACTTGGCGGCGCTGCGTGCTTCCCCTGGCCCCACACAGACTGTGCCCCTCTGGTGTGTGGGCTGAATGGCGGCGGGATGAAAAGGGGGCACAGTGAGGCTTTGTGTGCCTCCCCTCACCTCCCCCCAACGCTAGAGGAAGGAGAGCGGCATTCCACACACGCTCGGGGCAGGGGAGGCCACCCCACAGAGGAGGTGGGCACAGGCAGTGCACCTCCTGCTCCGAACAACACCTCCATTTAAAGAGGGATACTTGTGTGTGCACACGAACACACACAGACACACACAGACACACACAGACACACACATAAACTCACATACACACACTCACTCTGAGCTCCAGAGCGGTGCCCCTCAGGGTTGAGGCCTAGGCACCAGCTCTGTGTACCTTCTACAACTTCCCATAGCAAAGATGTGGCAGTGTGTGTGTGTGTTTGTAGTTTGAGTGAGTGAGGTAGTGTGTCTGTGTATGTGTGTTTCTGTGTGTCTGTGTGTGTGTGTGTGAGAGGAAGAAGATGCTGTTTGAAGAGGGAAGTGTTACCCCTCCCCTATACTGTGTGGGTGTGTGTGTGTGTTGAGGCCAGGGTTTCATATTAACAGCACAGCTACAGCAGACTGCTGGTGGATTAGGAGCATTGTTGGAGGTACTGGTGGAGGCTGAAGGTTCAGTTGCAGCCAAGGCCAAGCCAGCGACTGGAATGCTAATCCACGCTGTCATAAGGTTGGGCTTTGGTGTTTGTGTGGGTGTGTGTTTGTACGTGTACATGTGTATTGCCAGTTCCAGCAGAAAGTCCCCTGTATAATTTATACGGTGGGGGCTGGGTCTTTGGCCGCTGACGTGGGCTGCATAGTAAAGCCTGCCTTTAACCTCTCTCTCTCTCTCTCGTTCTTTCTCTCTTTATCTGGCTCTCTCTCTCCTCTCTCTTTCTCTCTCCCCCTTTTTCTCTCTGTGCACATGGGTAACGCCTAACGTCTCTGCGTGTAAGAGCAGGAGGCGGCCATTACACGTTTCTCATTAAAAGGAGATTACAGCAGAGAGACCAGGCTGCCGAACGGAGCTTATCTCCCATCCGGTCGCCGTCTTGCCACAGTATTCCTCCAGTGCCAAGAGAGGGGGACGCACGCAGATACGGCGTGCTCGCACACAGAGACGCCCGCTCACGCTCAGCATGCAGACGGACTCTCACGTTCGCACGCAACCGCACACACTAGCACAACACCCACGTGCGTGCACTCAACACGCACGCCTGTCCACACTTCCTCTAGTATGTACACACGCCACGTATATGCAGGCACTCACACCCTCACACTCCCAGTCACACATGCCCCTGCCGCCCCCCTCCCCTTGCGCGCACACACACACACACACACACACACACACACACACACACACAAACACACACGGACAGATGGCAGACTCTCCTCGTGCCTCAGCAAAGCAGGTTGTTGAGCCTGTGGAGGTGGGCCTTCATTCGAACCCCCTGCCCCCCTTATCTTGACCCCCTCCCCCCCCCCCACAGCAGAATAAAGCGGACAAGAAGTGGAGGGGGCGGTGGGGTGGGCAAAGATGTCACCTGTTGACATCTTTGCAGCACGCTTCTGGACGGCGGGGGTGCGAAACAGGAGGCGGCAAAGGCAGGGGACCGCACTCCTGCCGGCCCTGACACGCGCTAACGAGCCCAGGACACGGGTGTGCTACGCGTCGGTAGCGTAGAGAGGACCGGAACCTCTCACGGCGTCTCTCGCCTCCCTCTTGTGCTCAGCCCCGCGTGCCCTCTGCCTCTTACGGCGGCCATTTTGTGAGTCTTTGCATGTAAGAGCGTTTGGTGCGTAAATGGAGGAGGAGGAGGACTATGGTGGCCGGGTCTCTTTGCCTGCCGAGTACCACGTCCCGCTGTCCTTCCAGATTTTAGATTTGGTTACTTTTCATGCCACGCAGCCGGCGTTGGTGGTATTTGTTATCGGTACAGGCTTAAATAGCTCAAATTAGAAAGACAGAACAACAACCTTGCCATACTCATATCCCTAGTTGAAAAACAAACAATGGCAGACAAATCATTCGCCTACCTGAGATTCTCTGTGCAGTTGTGTGTCAGTGTTTACACAGAAAAATACAGGGGAAAAAGAAAAATACTGAGTTCTCATAACATCTGTGTTTTTAAGACAAAAGCAGCTGATGACCGAGACTTGAACTACAACAAAATAAGTACTCCTCTTTCTTTGAGCCAATCGTCTTTTGGTGTCAGACATTTGCGTTGTTTATTGGTCATAATATTTACGCAGCCATTGATAGCTTTGGGAGATAAATGGGAGAGCGCTACATTTCAATGAAAAGTAAAAAAAACGAGATGTGCTCTAGCTAGCTTGCTCAGCATGAGTAAATTAAAACACAAGTCACTTCTATTTATTATTGCCCTGTGTGGCAATGATTTTGAGCAGAACACCAAAACATTTGTAGCTTATTCCATCCCACTAATCCTGCCATTTCGACTCGATTCGATTACAAGTGTCATGAGAAGATTATGAACAACGTGCATTTATTTTGTTAATAGGCTATTGTGCGTTGGCATATTTTGACACAATGGTTATTTTCAATGAGAGCGCGAGTGAGAGTGTAAAACGGCGGTAGTGCAATGTTCTGCCAAAGCCCCAGCATCCTATGGGTCGGAGCCGTCGGCTTGTCGTTTGGTTGTGTTCTCTCTCTCTCTCTCTGTGCTGCAGTTCAGTTCACATCACTGGAAGACCGCCGTTCTCCTGGTCTGCCTCTATGCTTTTCCGTGGCCTTTTTCTGGGTGTGCTGTGCCATGCTGAGATGCTGGGCCCTCACAAGCGTGCCAGGGTGTAGTCCACAAGCAGACGTAACCATAGCATTTTTGTTGGTGCTTTCGCTTGTGGAGGGCGGGGGTGGGTAGAAGACGGGACTCCATAGAGTGATATGGAGTAGGGCTGCATCATTTCTATTCTTTTTTTATTTTTGTTGTCATAGCAATATTAATTGCAGCGGTAAACGCATTGCAAAGGGCTATGATATCAGAGTCCTGAATCTCGGTTATGAAGCCATCTCAGCCTCACTCCGCAATGCAAGGTTTTTTTTTCTTTTTTTATTTGTCCACAGTTGCAATCAATGAAGCATAACTTGTACTTTGTTGCTCTACAAAAATGTAATTTACCCCTGGAAAAAAAGGCTTCTCAATGTTTCACCGCAAGAAATACTATTATGCGACAGACACGGTCATATTTTGTCATGCAGAGTGATTGGACAGCCAGAGGGAACATGAAATTAGTTTCGTCATTGATATGTTTTTTTAGTCCACTTCATTATTTTGGTTTTGACAAACATGGTGGGGATACAGGAAAAAAATAAGAAAGTATCGTATTGCTGTGGATACAGTTAATTGGACTGGTTGGCTGAAATATTTTGAAGTGTGTGTCTTCATCCATTTCACTTAACGCCCTGCCTGTTTTTCCCTGATTTGGTTTATGGGATAGGTGCAACACTTTCTTTTTCCCTGTTCACTGTTTAGTTTTTTTAAATTAAAGTATAATTTCATCAGAGGCCAGGTGACAGCTTTTTACGAGTGTGCACAATTGTTTGGCGTCCGGTTACCGTAGAGATAACGGAACCCTCCCCGCAGGCCTTCACGGAAGTGTCGCATGTCATATCGCCATAGCGATATCTACACATTAATGTCTTACAGTTGTGCAGTGTGTGAACACGGGAATATGGAGGCTGGCTTCCTTGTGTGACCTGCTTTCCTCCCACGCTGGTAGAGCACACTCCCCTACCACTCCCCCTGTCCGAGACCGCTGTTTCAACCGTATATTCACGGCCCATTTGAGGACAATGGAGGTGGGGGTGGGTAGATGTGTGTGTGCTTGTGAGTGTCTGTGGGTGTGTATGTGTGTGCACACACACACTTGTTTGTGTCTTGCATTTGTGTGTGTGTGTGTGTGTGTGTGTTTGTTAGGGGTGCAAGGGGTTCCCCAAGTTTTTCAGTAACCAGCCGGGTGAGGAAAGTAGCCAGCTAGGGGTGTTAGCCGTGGGGAGAGAAATGGTTCTGTTGACATATTTTTCCCCCATTAATCCGTAAGTATATGTCTAAAAGTATCCAGCCAAACAGAGGTGTGTAGTCGGCCATTTATCTGGCAGCTGGCGCTTTTGGGACTCCTTGAGGGTGTCTGTTAGCTCTGTTACAGAAGCGCTCTGCTCCAGCCACAGAAGAGATGCGGTCAGCTCTAGGCTGTAGGACAGGAGATATGTACACACACCACCTGCTGCCCTTTTCTAACCCCCGCTCCCTCCTCCTCTTCCTCCTCTTCCTCCAGAAGGCCGGCGCCGACGAAGGCCAGGTGAGGAAGGCGGTCCCGGACTTCTGCCCTCTCAACGGCAAGCTGTCCGACGGCGAGTCAGGCAGAAAGGTACCGTCCCCGGACCCCACACCCCAAACAAAGGTCCCCAACCGGGTCGCCACTTCACACAGCAGCAGCTGACCCCCTGAGCGCCCTTCCCCCGCACACCTCACCCCACCCCCACCTCCTTCTCCAACCCTTCCCCCCTCTCAGCTCAGCCATCGCTGCATTCACTGTTAATTACACTGTCCCACCTGTCAAGCCCCACACTCCTCAGCGTGACATACTGCGGGCATCTGACCCTGTTCCTGCAGATCTACCGTCCTGTCGGTTCTCGTTTCAACCCTAATTTGACGCACCCGATTGTGCTAATTAGCAGCTTGACACAGTCCCCAGCTGTTCTTAGGTGTGCCTTGTTAGGGTTGGAGTGAAAGCCTACAGGACTGTAGATCTCCAGGAACTGGGTTGGGCAGCCCTTATGTAGGGGTGTGTGTGTTTGCGCGAGCTATGTGTGTTTGTAGCGTTCCCAGTAGTAGTGTGTAACAGACCTGGGTCGAATACGTTATTTTTTACGTATTCTGATCTGATCTGTGTGACTGATCTTGCCTGGTGCAATTGAGCCAACCAACAGGACCAGTAGGCGGTGTTTGCACTTTTTGAGTGTATTTCATAGGTTCCAATACGCTAGCCAGGCTCAGTAAAGCATGGAGAAGATTCCGTATTTGACCCAGGTCTGGTGTGTAGCCCGGCGTGCCCCTTCCCTTTACACAGACTGTAACGTGCGTTTGTGTGTGTCTGTAGTGTAGTGGTTAAGGTAAATGACTGGGACACGCAAGGTTGGTGGTTCTAATCCCGGTGTAGCCACAATAAAATCTGCACAGCCGTTGGGCCCTTGAGCAAGGCCCTTAACCCTGCATTGCTCCAGGGGAGGATTGTCTCCTGCTTAGTCTAATCAACTGTACGTCGCTCTGGATAAGAGCGTCTGCCAAATGCCATTAATGTAATGTAATGTCTGCGTTCCCACAGGCCAAATCCCAGCCCACCCTGGATTTCAACCGCCTCTACCCCGACATCAAACAGGAGCCCGCCCACACCGCCATCGTCCACCCCAGGTAATCGCACACCCCCACCTTCCCAGCATGCACCTGCCGGCCTGCCACCCGGATTACGGCCGGGATTAGCCGGATTACAGTGACGGTGCGGTTCGGAGGGATGGGCGCGGCGGCTAGACCGCGGGGATTTGCTGGCTGGGATCATACTGTCTGGCCGCAAAACGAGGGGAGGACCTCCTCGACGTCGATTTAAACTGTTTAATACCGCGGGTCATTCGGCGGTGAGGGAATGATGCGTTATGAAATTGTCTCACTCGGGGGAAGGGCATGGTTCAACAGAGCTGCTTCTTGAGTGGCGAGCTGTAGTTTCCCTGTAAGGGAATCTCTATGAGAGGATTTAAAAACTGAAATGCTAAACTAAACGTGTAGAACAGTTCAAGAATATCTCCCATCGAGTTGCTGTAAAATTGCATACTCTTTCCTTGTTGTTAAACACCATGGAGTTGTGCACTGTGGGATCCGTAGTCTCCTCTTTTTGAGGGGTCAACTGGTTGTTCTCAGTATCCACGGTTTGGTTGTAAGATTCACTGATTCTGTTTGAAACCAGGCAATACATTTGAATGCAAATGCATTAAGGCAAATCGGTGGCAGTGAACACCGCACCACTGGGTATAGAGAACGCCCTTTCAGAAAGGGAGACTATGGAACTACAAATCCCACAATGCATCTCCAGTCAGTTCCAAACATAGCAAATGATAAACGAACCAAGTGAAAGATGTCCTGTTCTCTGCATTATGAGTGTCTGAAATGCAGTTTGAAATGAACTGAAAGCATACATATAGAAAAGGAACAGAAAAGGAACCCCAGGGAGAGTGTTTGGTCGGACGCACACCAGGCGTTCAGTAGGCCGGCGGGCCTTCATAAAGGCCGGGGGTGTCCAAACGAGCACTTTCACAGGGTGCGCTCCGTGGCAGACAGACACGACAGCGCCCTGTCAGAGCCCTGCGGTCAGGAGTTGTTAAAACCCCAGCGTGGGGTTTTCCGCCCCCAGCCCTGAGCCGAACGGCCACACACGCGTGTCAGGAAACGCCTGCTCATGCCGCGGCTAACAAAAACAGACCCTCCTCCTCCCGTTTGTGTAAGCGCGTCTGAAGCAGAGACGAGGAGGGGGAAGGATGTCGATCTTACAGCGCAGCGCCCGCTAATGAACAACAGATCTACGCGCTCCTCACGACTGGTCATGCATGCTCCACCACATATCGGGCTGCATAACCCCCGTGTTCATGCATCTTTTAGTATGCTGTTCTTTAATTGCCTATGCAGAGATAAAAATTTTTTTTTTTAATCATTTCGCTATCATGGAATGTATTTACTGGACATAGGCTGTAGAGGGTATACAAACTGTTGTTGTCTGGCTGTTTCATCTTATTCCTTCATATTATTCATATTCCTTTTTTATGTATTCTATAATGTTACTAGAATTTTTTTTTTCAAGTTTATGCTGGTTCTAAAGATGGTCCAGATCAAAATGGCGGTGCCTGCATTGCATCAGCCTAAGGTGCCGGGGGCACACACGTGTAGCATGTTTCCGAGGGGGCTCTAGCGTGTCGGAACACACGTGTAGCATGTTTCTGAAGTGCCCTTCCCCTCCGCAGCTACTTCCTGTACACGTACGACAAAATGGTGGCGCCCAACGTGTCCCTGCCGAGCTCCCTGCGCAAGGAGGACGAGGCGGGGCCCGAGGCCCTGGGGGCCCTGCTCAAACGGCACTGCAGCGAGGCGCGCAGACGGGCCCTGTCCCACGAGCAGGACCGCGAGCAGGACCGCGACCGCGCCGCAGGTATGTGTGCGTGCGTCTGCACTCCGCTTCATCACATCACGTTCCTGTCGTTCAGCTGACGCTTTTAGCCAAAGCCACTTAAAGGATGACTGTTATAGGATGAACTGTCGTGCCAAACAGGTCCCTGTTGACTCGGCAACATCCACAACGCACGAGACTGCACCTACACATCATTACCATAAGTACGTCATGATTAGGCTGCACTTTACATTAAGTTTACATTACGATTATTTCGCCGATTCCTTTATTGAAAGCAACTTACAGTGGATTAAAGTAGACTGAGCAGGGGACAATTTTCCGGGTCCCGGTCATGTACCTTCGCCACTAGGCTACAGGCTGCCCCCTGCATTAAAGCGCACAAGTAGTCACACTTACACTATCATACTCGCTCTCACACACTCCCATACCCACTTGCTACGAGAATATATGCATGCACACAGCCCACATACGTACACTGGCACGAATAGTCCCTGCACACAATACACACATTTGCAGACACGCACACACACACACTGGAGCAGTGACAGACTGAGATTTAATTGTCTGAATTCTTCAGATTAATTTGACTCGTGTTTAAAGGGGGCGGTGTGTCCCCCTTGTCCGTGCACTTGAGAGGGAGAGAGCGAGAGCTAGATGGAGATGGAGGGAGATGGAGGGAGATGGAGGGAGAAGGAGAGAGGGTGAGAGAGAGAGGGAGAGGGAAAGGGAGAGAGATTCTACATATGGCCCGTCTGCTGCCACAGCCAGGCTGATACTCGCCGTGCGTTTCCTTTTTGCCCTCCCCCTCTCATCTCAGTCTCTTTTCCTCATCCATCATCTCTCTCTCAGAGACTCTTCTTTCACCCTAACTACATCCACCCTCCCCCTCCGTCTCTCCCTCTTCCTCTCTCTATACTGCCTTCCCTCTCTCTCTCTCTCTCTCGCTCTCTCTCCGCTCCCTCTGCCTCCCCCTCTCCCCCTCTCCCCCTCTCCCCCTCCCTCCGGGCTCTGTAGGTTGAGTGTGACTCACTCCCGTGTGTGAGACAGGCCTCACTGAGTCAGACTCAGGGGCCCAGCGCCAGTCTCCGGCCTCCTCTGAGAATCACGCCGAGCATGCTGGGATAGCAGGCCGGCCGCGAACACCAGCGCGCTCGCCGAATCACACACTCTTTACCCAGAATCCTCTGCTGTTCGCAGAGCGATTAGGATCTGCAGCAGCGACACTTACCCCCACCCCCCTCCACTCGTTCTCTCTTTCTCTCTTCCTACTCCTTCCCCCTCTCTCTTTGTCTCTCTCCCACTCCCTTCTTTCTGAGTTTAGCTTCTCAGATAAGCATCTCCACACAGTGTGCGTAGGCAGAGCGTGGGATTGCCTGCGTAGCTTCCTTAGCTCAGTGCTGTGTGTGTGCGTGCGTGTTCCTGGCTCCTGCTCTCCTACGCTCCTACCTTCGGCAGCTATTTTTGCGCTTTCACTTGAAAGAGAGCACAGCACGGTTTCCCATAACGGCGAAACTTTGCAACCAAGTAGCGTGTGAATTTGTGTCAGACACCCCATGCAGTCGCCAGTATTAGTCACAGATGCAGCACGTAGTGGCGCACCAGATGGAGCTGTGTGTGCGCGCGCGAGTATGTGCATGCACGTGTTTGTGTGTGTATGTGTGTATGTGTGTATGTGTGTATGTGTGTATGTGTGTGTGTGTGTGTCTGTGTGTGTCTGTGTGTGTCTGTGTGTGTGCATGTGCCTGTGTGTGTGCGTGCGCGTGATGTGTGTGCGTGTGTGGGCAAGTGTGTATACGTGTGTGTGCGCATATAACTGTGCGTGCGTGTGTGTTTGTGTCTGTGTGTGTGTGTGTGTGTGTGTGTGTGTGTGTGTGTGTGTGTGTGTGTGAGTGTGAGTGTGCGTGCACATGTTTGCATACAGGTCTGTGTACGTATATGTGTGTCTATAGCTGTTTCTCAGTCTCCCCTCCTCTCTCTCCTGGTTCAGACGGCGAGTCTCGTGCTCACAGCCAGGAGGAGCCGGGGGCCCGTCGCGAGGCCCGGCCGGTCGCCATGGAGACGGGCGCCGACGAGGACGCCCACGCCGCTGCCAAGGACGCGGGCTGGGAGGACGACAAGGACAGGATGGTGCTGGAGATCGTGCAGATGTACAGCCGGCAGCAGGAGCGGCTGCACTCCACCCTGCACAAGCAGATGCAGCTGGAGATGGTAAATACTTCCTCGTCCCCCCCTCCGTTCCCCCTGCAGTCCCCCTTGGGTGCCCCCTGTGCCCCCCCCCCCCCCCCCCCCCAGTGTCCCCCCTGCGCCCCCTCTGCACCAGCCCTGCACTCCCCCTGTGTCCCCCCTGCTTCAGCCCACACTGACTGTGCCACCTCCCTCAGCCTCACAGCAGGGAGATACAGACAGCGTGGGGGGATTACGTCCCTGTGTGCGTGTGTGTGGGGGCGTGCGCGCGTGTGTGTGGGTGTGTTCCTGCTTATGCACTGTCTGAGGAGCTGTCAGCATGTTGTGAGTCTGGCGTGTGTCTAAAGAGTGGTCCACATGAGTATGTGTCAGGATGTCATGAGCCTGGTTATTTGTGTGAATTTAAGATCGAGTATGAGTATGTATTCGCTTGTTTTGAGTCGTGTGAGTGTGTGAGTGTGTGAGTGTGTGAGTGTGTGAGTGTGTGAGTGTGTGAGTGTGTGAGTGTGTGAGTGTGTGCGTGTGTGCATGTGAGCAGGTGACAGAACTCGAGTCAGTCTATTTTTGCTAATGTGTGTGTTTGAGGACTTGTAGTGACAGAGCCAAGTGTGTACAGTATATTGACCGTACCCTGTGTGTGTATAGTGTAGTATATTGACCCTGTGTGTATAGTGTAGTATAGTGACATACCCTTTGTGTGTATAGTGTAGTATAGTGACCCTGTGTGTGTATAGTGTAGTATAGTGACCCTGTGTGTATAGTGTAGTATATTGACCCTGTGTGTGTATAGTGTAGTATATTGACCCTGTGTGTGTATAGTGTAGTATAGTGACCCTGTGTGTATAGTGTAGTATAGTGACCGTACCCTGTGTGTATAGTGTAGTATATTGACCCTGTGTGTGTATAGTGTAGTATATTGACCGTACCCTGTGTGTGTATAGTGCAGTATAGTGACCGTACCCTGTGTGTGTATAGTGCAGTATATTGACCGTACCCTGTGTGTATAGTGTAGTATATTGACCCTGTGTGTGTATAGTGCAGTATAATGACCGTACCCTGTGTGTGTATAGTGCAGTATATTGACCGTACCCTGTGTGTATAGTGCAGTATAGTGACCGTACCCTGTGTGTGTATAGTGTAGTATAGTGACCCTGTGTGTGTATAGTGTAGTATATTGACCCTGTGTGTGTATAGTGTAGTATATTGACCCTGTGTGTGTATAGTGTAGTATAGTGACGTACCCTGTGTGTGTATAGTGTAGTATATTGACCCTGTGTGTATAGTGTAGTATAGTGACGTACCCTGTGTGTGTATAGTGTAGTATATTGACCCTGTGTGTATAGTGTAGTATAGTGACGTACCCTGTGTGTGCTGCAGGAGCTGGAGGCGTTGCGGGGCGGCGAGGCGGTGCGTCTGCGGGAGCTGTCGGCCGAGCGCAGCGAGCTGCAGAGCGAGCTGGAGGCGGTGCACACGGAGCACGCCCAGCGCCTGGGGGAGGTGCGGCAGGAGCAGAGGGAGTTGGAGCGGCGGCTGGAGCAGCTCCGGCAGCAGGGCTGTGCGTGCGAGGCCAGCTCCCAGCGCGAGCAGGAGGCGCGCTACACGGCGCAGGTACGCCCCCGCTCGGCCCCCACCGGCTCATCCCGGCCTTTTCTCCACCCGTTTCCTTTACTTTCCCCAAAACCGGTCGAGCCCCGTCACCCATTAAATGTTCCTTCTAGGAGATAGAAGTGGAAGTTAGGAACTACTAATCTTTCCTTTGGGCAAGGAAACGTCAGCGCTTCCTTTGCGGAAGTATTTTTTTTGGAAACCTAATGTATAAATGAGCGACCTGTGGGTCCACCTCTCCCGATCTGCCACGTCTGTAACTGACGTGGTTTCCGACTGACGTTTGAAGGAGCGAGGGCATTCCATTTGCTTAATTGACATTTTTTTTTGATTTCCCCGTCTTCATTTGTTTTTCTTGCCACTTTTTCGATGAGTGGAGCTAGGAGTAGAATAAAGATCAAGAAGAGGAAAAACTATGAGAAAAATTAGCGATTGGAATGAGCCCCAGTTGAAATCGGAATTCACTTTTTCCTTAATTTAGTAAAATCGTCATGACCATAACGCGCCTTAAAGTATCTATTCCAAAAAATGTATGAAGTTGTAATACTTGCGTATTTTCACGGGAATAGTTGGCTGAAATCTGGGTGGTGGAAATGCAATGAGGAATGAGATGAGCCTGTTTGGCAGCTTGTCCTTCCAGTTCTTGCGTTGGCCCCTTTGTTTGGCTTTTCATGCGATGTGTAAGGCTTCGGTACCGTTGTGAGATTCTGGAATATTCCCCAGTCTCGCACACAAACGCCAGAACCCAGCTGCTGGCTCCACACCCTGGCCGTCTGCCTCGGAGTGTGTGTGTGTGCTCATGCGTGCGTGTGTGTCTCCGTGTGCGCGCACCGGTTTTGTGGTCTTGTGTTTGGCCGACCACTGCTGTGACTAATTTTGACTTCTCTCCGTCTTTTTTTTCCCCCTCTATCGCTTGCCCTCTCTCCCTTCCTCTCCTCTCTTTACCCGCCCTCTTACCTCTTCCTCCCCCCTCCATCTCCCTCTCACACTGCTATGCCTGTCTCTCAACCCTCCCGCTTTTACCCTCTCTCTTCCCTCCCTCCCTCCCTCTCCCTCTCTCTCCGCCATGTCTGTTTCTCCTCCCCCTTCCCCCTCTCCTCTTCGCCCTCCCTTCCTCCCCTCCCTCTAGCTGTCGGAGCTGAGGAGGAGGTTGGACCGGGCGGAGGCGGACCGCGAGGAGCTGCAGGAGGAGCTGTGCCGGGAGCGGGAGGCACGGGAGAAGCTGGAGCTCATGATCTCCCAGCTGAAGGAGCAGATGTCCCAGTCCACCTCCGCCGCAGAGAAGCCCTCTCCCTCCCCCTCCCCAGCCCCCAAAACCCCGGCACCAGCCGAGGGCAGCCCCGCCCAGGAGTGAGAGGGGCCCCCTGGGACCCCAGAATCCCTCCACAGACTCACAGCCTCCACTGCAGAGAGGAACCAACCCTCCATCACGGCTCATCTTCTACACTCATATTTTCCCAATTTTTTAACCTCAAACGTGGAAGTACCTTTTTGTTTTCTTTTATTTTTCCGACTTTTGCTAAAATGAGGGTTCGTATTCATATCTGGTCACTCTTTAAACAGTATTTAATTTTTTTTATTTTTTATTATTTTTTTGTTTTTTATTTCAAGTTTCACACAAATGCTGCTTGTGCAGGTGGGAGGGTGTGTTTTTGGGAGCTCTTTGCCCTGCCCCCACAGTCCCGCCCTGTTGCCCTGCCCTCCTCCACACAGACCCCCCGCCCCCTCCGTTTAGACTCTGCACCTCGACGGTTCCCGTCCCGCTGCGGCTGTTCCCGGGATCGAGACTGACTCTCCTCTCCCCCAGCCCTCCAACGACTGAAAGGAACTTTGCCGGAACGTTCACTTTATAGTATATGACGTTTATACTACCCGACTGGCACGACGGGCGCCGTGGACACAAAATGGCGCCACCTGCGCGTTCCGCCCTGTACATACGGCCAAGGGGTCCGTACCAGCATCGGCAGGAAACTGCGGAGCATGGACATATTTATTTTTTACTTATTAATGCTAAAGAGAGAAAAAAAAAATGGTTATTAATATTATGTGTATGAAGACATTTATTGTAAGGCTCATTTGTAGTCGCTGTAATTTCACGAGAATGAACATGCAAAAAGAAAAAAGGGAAAAAAATATACACAGATCTGACAAGACAGCAGAAGCGGGGACCGTCCCCACAACGCTGGTGTTTTCCGCTTTCGGCAGGGCCAGCCAAATCCCCGCTGCTATTGGTTTCAGTTTCATTCCATTTCCTGTACCCCCAATGGAAGCTTGTCACCTGCGACTGCATGCGAGTTCAGTGCTGGATATCGATGGGTATCTGTTCGCCGATGAACACGGTAAAGGGGCTGAAATGCCATTGCAGGCTCGGTCGCCGTCACATCGATCACGACCGGAAGCCGCACGGCTGATTGGCTGATTGCGGTTTGTTTTCGGCCCTGGCCGAGACGGGGGGCCAGACGGGCGCGGGACGGGGAAAGGCACCTGGGAGGAGGAGAAGCCTCAACTGGCCGTCGGTCAGCCCGCTTCCAGTCCTTCTCTGTACGGCGCCCGGGGCGATGCTGAAAAACAGACCGTGAATAAGAGCCCGATGGGCAGACAGCGGCTTCCAGGGCTCGGGTGGTCCCCCCCACCCTGTGCCAGCGCGATAGCTCGTGACTCATAGACAGATCCGGTCCAGTTCTCGCAAGCAAACACGTGCAGTAACGTTAATGCCCTAAGCCTCTGTTTTCACTCCAGAAAAAGCTAGTTTTTTTGTTGTTGTTTTTCTTTGTTTTTGTTTTTTTTTTGGGGTCTTTGTCAAGCCTCCATCTTGTTGTGAAAATGTGGGTCACAGGTGAAATGAATTAGAGGGCCGTCCCGGCTCCAGCCCCTGGTTAGACGTTATTCCAGCTCACTGAACAAACAGCTCAGTCTGAGGAGGAGGAGGAGGAGGAGGGGGCTGGGGGGTTGGAGGCTGGAGGCATTGGCGGGATTGGTGCCCTTGCCGACTGGGTGGCCCGCAAACTGGTTCGGGGGTTGGGGAAAGGGTGGGAGGGGAGAGAGGGGGTGTAGGAGGTCTTTGTCAGAGCAGAATGGGGCAGCTGCTGTTGTCTGCAGATAGTCTGCCCCCAGGATAGGGCTTGGACTGGCTAATACCGCCCCCCCCAACCCACCCACCCAAAAACCAGGTTGTTGTCACGAGCCGATCAGCTATTTGTTTGTTCTCTGTGAGACAATGAGTGGATGATAGACAGATGGAAAGATTTGGTTTGTGTAGTCACCACGCACATTTTTTTTTCAAACCCCCCCCCCACCCCTCCACCCCCTGCCCGATACAAAACTTGAAAGGAATTGTGTAAATAATTGTTTGAAATCGAATTCTTTTATGAACAAGGCACACGGTGGCTTTGCCCAAGCTCAGAAACAGCATTCAGAAACATTCCATTTTGCTCAACCTTTCAATTCGCATTCAAAAGACCCTTGTAAACAATAACAAGACCCACCCCCCCACACCATCCATCACAATATACAATACTAATTCATTTGCAAATGCTAAAGAAAGCTGTTTTCGTAATGACAAAGAAGATCCAACCTGCTGTTCAGTTCGTAAGCGAAAATATTAAAAATATTTCAAAGCGATAATGCAATTGTGTGATCTACTATTGTTCAATATATAAACGTTTCTTAAAAATTATACTAAAATTATTTAATGTATTAACTAATAAAGATTTATATTCACTTTGTATATATTACAGTAGTCATTAATATATTAGCTATGTTATTACAAATAATCTTCAAAAGGTTATGTAAAATGGACTAGACACGGACGAGGAGTTACAAAATGTTTCAACTTTTTCGCAAAGTAATCCAGTACAAATTGAGAGGTTTTTGTAATTGTTTTGAACCTGTGAAAGGTGTAAAAGTTAAGTTTTGTGTATGCATGTGACTGGCAGAGTGTTTGACCAGTGGAGTTCTCTGTCGCTGGATGGACAAGTGTGACGGGGAAAAAATGTGCTTTGCTACTTTCCATTACTGATTTATACATGAGTAATATTGTGCATTTCAGCTTGGTAGATAAGACTGTTTTCTAATTGTGAGATATATAAGCTTTTATTTGTTTTTGTTTTTTCCATAATCTGTCCCTTAAAAATTTCATGCAAACAGCCAACAGATGAGACCTAGAAGTATCAATTAACTGCTGCATATGTTGGATTGTGAAAAATGCAGATATACCTAATTGATAACGACATCAAAGTTAAAGCGTTTAATTTGTATTCGTACAAGAGCCGTGCTGCTAAGGAATTGTTTTCTTAACTGTAAAAGTACGAGTGCTAAATGTCTACACCGTTTGGTTTTTTGGAATGTTTTTTTTTTCTCTTTCTTCTAAATTCTTAGTCAACGTTCTAGACCTCCATTGCTTTCAATTACAAGTAGTGATTGTTACATCAGCATTGCGCATTCTAATCGCATGTTTGTGATCTCTCGTCTTAAAGGGTTGAAAGCGCAGTCCAAAAAAGCCTTTACCCCAATTCCGACTACGTAGCAGTACCGTAGCTGTCCACAGGGTGTCTCTGCTGAGCAGACCTGTGATGGAATGGGTCTAAAGAGGCGAGCCTAGCAGCATTTACCCTTGAGCTGAGATACCTGGGGATAGCGTTCAAGGCTGTGTACGCGTTAGCGAACAAGACGTCGTTCCTTCAAGTCCCCCTCCCGCCACAAAGGAGGGATTTCAGGAGAACCTATCAAAGGCACTACAGTTGAAAGAAAATGTGAGCGACATCTTCAAATGGCATCGTGGTCTTAGGAAGTCATTTCATTCAAATTCTGAACTGATTAAATTATTCTTTAGGGAGAGAAAAAAGAAACCCTTTGTAACGATACTGTAAAGAAAGGCATTGTTTCTGATGTGTTTACAACAAATACGATTGATGATCAGTATTACGTTAATCCTTACCACGATTACCTCGGTAGGCGCCAACTGAATGCAGTTTTTTATTTTTATTTTTTATAATGTAGTTTGGGGGTGTTTAAAATGTTATTTCTGATGCTCTCTCTCTCTCCCCCCACCCCACGACTCAAGCACCATGAACTGATGTGTAATTAGCATTTGATACACAGGGGGTGCTGCAGATCTACTTTACAGTAGGCCTTAATAACACAAGGGAAGAGAATAAAGGAGGCAGACCTCCTGCTTCAACTCCGGTGTTGCCGCCGGAACAGCATCTAGAGCCTCCTGTGCTCCATTTGTCACGGAGCACAAGGTGGCTGCGGATCTGTACATATTTTATGGGTGCGCGGTACGTCTGCGTCGCTAAACGAATTCCGTACAATGTAGTCCTGTCGTGGTAAGCAGGGTTTTTACTCCTTCGCAAATACAGCACAATCTCATCATTTATTTACGCGTTCCGTTTGCTCTCTGTCAAAGAGGAAGAGCATATCACGTAACGACCGCAGACAACCTTTTAGCAATTCACTGGGGAGAAGGGTCCGCGCGATGCAATGTGGCAGTTGGGCTTTCTCAATGTACATTTCTTATGGGTTCTCTTCCGCTTTACATGTGGATATCGCACACGGAATTAGCCATCTCGTTCCCTGACGCGGAAACCAATTTATACAAGGCTGATGCGACACTTGGGATGGAAGCCTGCTTACTCTGTCAGGCTGCTTGGCGTTATGAAAAATGAATCAATACATCTAACATGTAATAGAGTAAATATATTACTATCTATGGCTTTGTTAACATTTGAATTTTTTTTTTTCATTGCTACTCTAAAACGCAAACTGCAGTGTCTGTATATGATCATTGCATACAATGTTACTATGTTGCCAATACCAGTGTGATGAGACTTTGGTTCTTGCTTTGCATGAGACAAGACACTGTCCTCCTACCTCATGTTGTGATAAAAAATATATATATATACAATTTTATATAAGCAAAGGACACTGCATCTAACCGTTTCTCATAATTGGTATTTACTAGAAATATACCTGCATATGCTTTTAGGTATTATCTCAGTTGTATGTAGTGTTTTTGTTTTTTTTTCCTTCCAATTTCAGCTCTTGTAAATATACCCTGTATAGACAATGAACTTGGATCAAATTCAAGTAAAGTTCTGTAGTGTACACCCGTTTGTTTGACTGATTTGTGCGTCTGTGACACAGGGGCATTAATTACATCCTTCAGCAGCAGGGTATTTTTCCTCAAAGGCAGATGAACACATTTAGTCAGAAATGGACTCGATTTAATTGATGTTCCGCATGAAGGCTACTTAGGCAATTAGGCCTGCTCTAAAAAAAGTGTACTGGTTTGTTCGATACCCTGGTGTAAAATCCAGCTATGACCAACGAACTGGTCAACCAGCGACCAGCTGTTACAAAACCTAGTTTGTGCAGTTTTTCCCCGCAGGGTTTGCATGAGTATCCGTGCTCAGGCTATGCCAGATGCGCTTCAACAGTCACATGTGTGCTGCCTGCACCCATGCCTTGAGACCTTCAAATTATAAGCTTCTAACGGACATTTTGAAAAAAATGAGTTGGTGCCATATATTTGTTGTTTATAGGGCAGTTTGATAAGATTTTCATATTGTACATTCAGAGTACTTTTAGGGTGTTTTTATCTGCGAAGAACTGCCCTGCATTTCAGTTTTGCCGTGTTCGGATGTGAAAGCTTTGAAGCTCAAAACTACTCTGAATGCAGAATAGAACCTTATAATTCCAAGTTCACGGCATTAGGCTGCTGAGGTGCGTGTGTACACCCTCAGGTCAGTGTCTGTTTCCCCCTCTACGAGTCCCTTTAGAAGAGCTACCGCCGGGAAGAGGCAAGGAGCATCTCTCATGCTCTCGCTCATGACAACTGGTAGCCCGTGGGCCTCTGGTGCTGGGTGGAACTACTGCTGAGAGAAATTCAGCTTGTGCTTATTTATTCTATCTGAGCACTTTATTAGGAACACCTGTACACCTACTTATTCATACGATTATCTAATCGGCCAATTGTGTGGCAGCAGTGCAGTGCAGATACAGGTCAAAATCTGATCTCAATGATTTCGACCGCGGCGTGATCGTTGGTGCCAGACATGCTGGTTTGAGTATTTCTGTAACTGCTGATCCCCTGGGATTTTCATGCACAACAGTCTCTAGAGTTTATTCAGAATAGTGCTAAAAACCAAAAACACCCAGTGAGCGGCAGTTCTGCAGATGGCCTTGTTGATGAGAGAGGTCAATGGGGAATGGCTAGACTGGTTTGAGCTGACAGAACGGTAGCTCCGATAACCACTCTGTACAATTGTGGTGAGCAGAATGCAGAACATGTTGAACCTTGAGGCGGATGAGCTACAACAGCAGAAGACCATCTTGAGTTAAACTTCTGTCAGCCAGGAACAGAAAGCTGAGGCTGCAGTCGGCACAGGTTCACCAAAACTGGGCAGCTGAAGAATGGGTAAAAAGTAGCCTAGTCTCAAACTGGTTTCATGCACATGACAATGTTCTTCAGTGGCCTTTCCAGATGTGGTAGAACGGGAGATCCACAGCATGAATTTGCAGCTGACAAATTAGCAGAAATTGCATGATGCAATCATGTTAACACATAGGCGGCACGGATGGTGCAGTGGGTAGCACTGCCGCCTCACAGCAAGGAGGTCCTGGGTTCAAATCCCCGTAAGGCTGTTCTGAGCAAAGGGAGGAGTGTTCCAAAGAAAGTGCTCGGTGAGTTGTCTTGCTCAATTCCTTCCCGAGTCTAGAGGGAATCTATCTACACAGTGCGTTAATGTGGTGAGAACTAGGTTGGAGGAAGGCTTTACAGCTTTGACGTGCAGACCCACTTAACCAGTAGGGGTCGCTTGAGTGATTAAATGCAAAACTTAAGCTGAATGAACCTTTCTGTTTCTAGCTTTTCTCCAGTCTGGATTGGGGAAAATGGAAATTACTGCAACAAATGGGCTATGCAAAAGCACAGTTATTGAAAGGGCCCTTAACTGCAGCGGAAAATTAAAATGAAGGGCCCCAGCACTTACTAAAGTGATCACGCCCCAACAATATCAAGCAAGGCTGTTTCACTGCACCATGTTCATTACCATACAAAAACAAAGTAACTCACAAATCCCATCCCCTCCACCCATGGTAGTAAAATCTTTCTCAAACTCTCATGAATTGCACTACAAAGGCTTTAGAAACTGTATGTAAGCTAAAGGGAAAACTTAGTCATAACACTTTGACCTACTTTTTTTTACCTACTTTCATATCACAAATGAGTACATTTGTGGGGAAAAAGGCTGTGGCTCCAAACTCAGTCCTGGTAGAGCATTCCAACCACAGTTGCACAATTATTTAATGGTTAAGTTATTTTTAGTACTATAATTTTAACAATAATCTTCAATTAAAGTTATTTTAATTGGGTGCTAAAAATGTTCACATTGTGCTACTGTAGACTGCAAACAATTACAAAAACAGAGATGGTACCATCATTAAACACACATTTTCATCAGCTTTTATAAATGAATGCTGTTGCTCAAAAATAAGGGATCAAATTTGGCCAGTGGCAGGTTGACAAACACTGTGACTTTTTAACATTCAAGTCTATCTCTACAACCAAACAATGATCTTCCTGGCAAAGCTAAAATATCCACCAATATCATCTCATTTCATTTGCTTTTCAATGTCCTCCAGTGGACATATTTCTGGTGTCCTGACTTGCATTAGCTTCCAGTGTTCACATTTGCTTACCATTTGAATCACTAAGTCCAACACAAGACGTGAAGATGCAACACACTTTTTTGGTCATTCATTTCTCAAAGACTGCTCTGATAAATCTAAAGTTGCAGATAAAAAGTCTTCATTACTGTAGTTATAGTAACAGTAGAAAAAATGTAACTCCACAAAACAAGTCTCAAATAATAATCAATAAATAAGCGTCATCAATAATTAACCTGAAAACCCTTGTTTCCATGATTGTGAGTTTCACTGCTGAAGTAAAACTGTTGTGACCAAGGAAATAGAAGCTAATGAAGAGATACTAATCAGATAAGTGAAATCCTCCAGATAATACAGTTCTGTGAAAGATCATGTGGTTTCCTTCCATCTTCTGGTGTGTTCTCAACATCACACTTTCATCACTCTAGTGAGCAGTACCAACCATAAATGGCTTTATAATCCATTGCAAAAGAGGAAGCCGTTTTTTAACTGGCTGTATTTTTGCAGTGTTTGATTAAATAATTTCCCACAAGGATCAATAAAGCATTCATTCTCTCATTCACCTTTTGCATTCATTATTCCCAAACAGAACCAAGAGGACACCATAGGAATGAAGCTGTTCCCTCTAGTGAGGTTCTTTCTCAATAAGGTGCATCTTAACGTGTTGTTAAATGTTCAGCACATTATTTCACCTTTATACTGTAAACTGTACCAAGCAATTCTACAGTGAGTTCCATAATACATTTAGTATGGCAATAAATTGCTACTTTCAGTGCAGCCACTTTGCAACCAGTGGCTAACCAGGTGTAAGGTGGTTTTCTGCTATTGCAATACATGCATCTTCCAAAAATGTAATGCACTTCTCCTAGTGACATGTCACAACCACCAAGAAGAGAAGTGGATTCAGATTCATATGAATATCTGTAACTCTTGGGAAGAGTATCCCTCAGACCTCTAACAGAAACAATCTTTCTGTTCTGGCTTTCTTCGTCGTTAAGTAGATCAGGTCTCAGGCCAGTTCGCTGTTCACCTCCACAGAACCAAAACTAAAATCCCAATCGCAGAAGCCATCTGCGGACACAGGAATCTTCCTGAGACTTTCTTCTTGGAAGCAATTCCAGGAGACCATGGCGACCAGGAAGCTGTTGAGAAAGCAGAGCCAAGGGATGTTCATATCCAGGTAGGCGGGGATCTCCACACGGAGAAACAAGACAGCTGCCTGGAAAACCACAAAGGGTGCCCACGTGCTGAGGAAGAGTTTCACTTTCAGACACAGGACATATCTGCTAAGTGACCTGCCCGTCTGGGCCGTGCGTGAGACAGGCGCCCTCCCTGGACTGGCCGCAGTCCTCAGCTCCAGGTAGCAGTAGAGAAAGGTGCAGCCCAAAACCAGTAGGAGAACAGCAGACACCTGGCTGCTCTGGGGACTGCTGGCCACTCGGCACTGGTGGAGCAGGATGTGAACGTCCTCCTCCAAGTTGGGGTAGAAACCAGAACCCAAAAAAACGTATAGGAGAGCCAGGGTCCAGACGACACAGACCCCAAGGGCATAGGCCAGCCTGCGAAACCAGTGTAGGAGGTGTGGGCAGAGCTGGAGGGTCCAGTAGTGGTCCATTCCGGCGAGGAGGAACAGGGGCCAATGCAACAGGCCATAAGTAAAGCAGGCTATCTGGATGAGCAGGCAGATGTGATGCTGGGTGAACCTCAGACCCAGGAGATGGAAGTCCTGCAGGCCGTAGATGGTGGAAAGGGCGAGGGCCAAGAGTGTGTCGGCCAATGCCAGCGAGACGCAGAACGTCCCCAGGAAGCTCCTGCCCATGTGACGCCACTGGCTCAGCACCACGGTCCAGTTTAGCAAGCATTTGATGACCTGAATCAGCAGTAGAGAGGGGATGGGCTTGTCCATAACAACGACAACCACCCACTATGCCTCAACAGCTCTGAGTGACAGCGTCTGGAGCGCAGTAAGATCCAATTTTGAAGCTTGACTTCAACTGACATGCAGTAGGGCACAACCCAAGTTAATGTCTTACTGGCCAATCCCATTTGTGGCACAAAGGTGTGTCTGTAAATACATAGTGAATATCAAATTAGAAACATAAAAAGCTACCTGTGCTTGCACTTTTCCCAAAACAGTCATTAATTTCAAGTGATTTCAATACATTGAAAACATGAATAAAGAAAACATGAAAATTCAAGCAGTATTTTTCTGGGGCATTTATTTTTTCAATTACTATTATTTACAACAAATGCAAAACTGACAAATAACATTTAATGAGATTACTTTTATGGAGCCCCAGCTCATTTGATGTTTGTGTTTGTTATATTAGAAAGTGTAAAACGGGGAGCATAATTTTCTGGTAGCAGTCTATATGTGTGTGTGTGTGTGTGTGTGTGTGCGTGTATGAGTGTGTTTGCATGTGTGTGTCCTCTAGGGTCGTCTTCACACTTGTTCCTGTGTTCGATCTACACTTCGTTGAGAGAGAGACCAAGAGTTTCAGATCAAATTTCAACACACATCCCATGCTCTAAAAACATTACACCATAGCTTTTCAGAGAAAATTCTTTCATTTCTGCAATCATGTACTTCCGGCAAAGCACGCGGCAGTCAGTGAATAATTATTTAAAAAGCAAATTATGTACGGTATTAATGGTTCATTGGTCTAAATAAAAGTATACATATATTGCTAAACTTGTCATTATACATCTAAATCCAGTTAAAATGTGTTTAATAGGCTTATATCTCAAACAAGGTTGTTCCAGGATCGTATTGTACTATAATTTTAAACTTGAACCTCATTAACGAAATCTTCGGTAGTCACATTAGAATTATAACACCTCACTGTAATTTCTAAAGTTATTTAACTTACACATTATAGATACATACATGCTATAGCTAATATATCACGTCTCTCTGCAACACCAACAAGTTGCATTACAGCCTAATTTACACAGCCACTTTGTAAGTCTAAGGGCAAGCTTCACTTTTGGTTAAGTATTGAATTTGGTCGGATCTTTGTTATAATTACATGACACTGTAATAAGAATTCACGCAACGTAGGATATTTACCTTGGGCTCAGTCATAGTCCGTATTTAACTTTCTTCGACAAGTAAGTATGCACACCATAATTCAGCATATTGGCATCTTTAGAGAAACTAGAGTGACTTGAAGATCCAATCACCCGTGCTATTTGCAGACGCCAATTAAGGGCGTGGAGTGGAATGCTGAAGTTCGAATCAGCATAGAGCTGACCGTGTAATCTATTCTGCTTTTACTCCAACTAATTAAAATTTTTGCTAACGTTTTTTTTTTTAGGTGTCAACACTTACATTTTCATTAATTATGTCATCAAGACAACATCAAGCAAAAACAAGGGTTCATCAGCCGTTGAACCTTAATTGTGCATTAATAGAAGAAAAAGTTATAAACTCACAAAGACAAGCAGTCACTTTGTTACAACCAACACTGACACGGGGGCTGGTGATCACAAAAAGAGTTTTCAGTAAAAAAATTAAAAAATATATATTTTAAACTACTTTAAAATATTCATAAATATTCTGGTGACCAAAAAAGTAATACATTTGTAGTTATTTTAAATATCTATTACAAAGACGTTTGTTTAGAACACATTGACTGCTTAAATGAAACAGTTTTATCGCCACATGAAATAATTTTTTATCATGTAGGCTGCAGCCTAACTGTGTTCCGAACAGAACATGGGTAAGCGGCTTATTATTATTCTTTTAAATGTTTACAGATCATTGGTTTGAATAGGCAACAGTGCCTGCCTTAAAACGAAAATGTGGTCTTCAAACTCCCATTCAGCAGGCAAATTTGAGTAAAGGATTCAATTATATGCTACATCCCTGTGTCTGTTAATGAGTGTGTTAGTCACCGTAACTATCTACGAATTAAGGCTTTAGATGACATGAAATGGCGGTCAGAAGTCTATCATAAATGCAAAACGCCTCAGCTTCCAGTGGGGGTTACATGCCCTCCGAACCTTCCTCATTTGTGTTCTTACCAAAATCAAACCTACACCCTTGCCAAGATCTTTGACAGCACTTGAAGTGATGGAAATTCCATCAATGTTTGGCATATATCCTAGTCAGATAATTAGCATTTCAGGGACTGGGCCCCACTACCATTATCTTATCAGAGTTTAGCAAGAGGAAGTTATGGGTCATCCATTCCAATCCTCCATCTTTGACAGCTGGACAGCTTCGTCAGGCTAATATTTTCTGATGATAAATCAAATATTCTAAAATTTTGACACATTTCTTCTCGGAAGAAGGCATGTCGGCTACGTCTTCAGGACGAGAAATAGTTTGGAAAATGGATGACTGTAATATCTTCACGACAATATTATTACCAGTCTGTCGTTTGAACACTGAGCACATAAAGAGCTGACATGTTTAATTACTTATTAAATATATTTTTGACGTGCAGTTTGTCAAGAGTTCCGTTTTAATTTGAGCAGCACGCTCCGCCGTCATTGCAGCGCGGTCCGAGCAAGGTTGAGACCACATTACAGGATTCAGTGCCGGATGCATTGCCCTCCTACTGACTTCTGGTAGGTCCTTATTGGAGAATTGTGACGTTTCCTTTCGCAACGAACCAATTGCAATCTCATCTGGATTATGTTCTCTACCACTGTCCAATCAGAGTTTTGTGTCCCTGATACCCGTTTAGTCTTGCTGGAGAGCCGATGAGTGAACCAGCTGGTGTTGCAAGAGCGACCGCGGGTGTCATTTTAAAAAGGTAGCTAACTAGTGTAACATTAATACTTTCTTCCCGTGTATTCTATAGCTTTACCTTATCGAAAATTTCCGTATCATTGACTAAAGTAAAAGTATTAGATTACTGATGAAGAGTGACGTGAATTAACTGGTGACAACAAGCTAACCGGCCTGATTTTTGTCCATTCCCCATTCTGCATGCTAGCTATCATGATAGTTGTATTGCTTCTCCACATTGGAATCGGTCTTTCGGTTTAATATAAAAGCTTGTTTATTTCTGAACATATATTCTATGAAAACATACGTCACATTGTACACCAATAGCTTCCTAGCAAGTTACCTATCCAATGTTTGGGAAATTAAAACCGCGAGGACCGCTTTCAACAGTAATTAGCTAGGCTGCCGAAGTCGGAAGTCCGGAAGCTCAGTGTTATTCTAGTACTGTTATTTTTCTTTGGTTGGTTTCACCTTTTTCTGTTACTGGCCTCCTTGCCTATTCGACTGAAATGAAACATTCATAAGTTATTATTTATTTGTGTTTGCCCCTTCTAGCCAGGTCAGCACCACAACACTTATAAATCTCATCTGTCCTCGGGATAGTAACTACCATTTGCAGGACCTTTTTGTTGCCCCACCGTTTTTTCCACCTTCTTTAACTTATGTTTTCATCCCGCTAACACAAGTAGGTCATAACATGACTTTTTGAAGCCCCCCATTGAGCAAGTGGATTCAACCCAGTGAATCATTTAATTTGGTTGCCATTGTAAAGGAATAGTCCGTGGAATATATAGTGTTGTTGCAATGAGCTTCTAGCATTGGCCATAATGCATTTGGACAGTGGTTGGTTGAATGCTTGTGTAACCTTCACACTTTGCAAAAGTGTTCAAAATATAATTTCCAAGGGAAATGCTGCATACAGGCCGGTGACTACCATTGAGGACACTGAGGTCACACCTCCGTTTTTATTTTGTATGTGTGTCTGTGTGTGTGCGTTTGAGGTTTCGCCACTGACCATTTACTTTAAATTCTGTCAATGCCTTTTCTGTCATTGTTGCTTATATAAACATTGTAATTGTGACACCTTTTGAATAGCCTTTTCAGACTTGCTTTCTCTGGTGTTTTTGTTGTTGTTCAGCTGTTCCTGGAAGACTCCCAAGAATATCTGGGGCCTCTATTTGATTAATTTAATTATTTGAATGTTGTAATTTGGGTTATCAAGCGTTGCACGGAATGCTTCTGTTCCCTATAGTTAGCAGTGTAGGGAAGCTGGTTAGCACAGTGGTGAAGTTAAGTTGGCTTGAATAACATGTGAACCTGTAGTTCAGCCAGGATGGAAGGAGTAGAAGACATGGAGGTGCGGCCTGCCCGAACACACGAAGAGGTGGACGCCTGCCTGACAGAGGCAGAACGGCCCCCCAAGAGGAGGGAACGCCAGGGGAGGTCACCTAGGAGACGCCGGGATGTAAAGAGGCGGCCAAATGATCAAGAACACCTGCTTCCACGGCAGTTGCCGGGGCAACCGGAGGACTCCGAGTCAGCGGCCTCGATAACAGACACTGCCGAGAGCTCTCCAAAGAGATGGGACAGGTGCAGGTAGTCTCGACAGCCATAAAATATTTGCTTGCATGATATTACCAAATGTTTACCATCTCGGTTGACTGAATGAGAAGCATGATTGTTCTGTTGAATCTGATAAGGAACACTGTTTGTGCAAGGCCTTTTTGAAGCTACCAAGCTAAAAAACAATTGGAGGCCTTTGGAAATAAAGTAACTTGAGAATCTATCAATCTTTTATTTGATGTCATAATAGGCGAGGACACTTTCTACATGGACCATACCCAGAAACTCATTTTGGACCCAAAGCCTGCATTCTTCCTAACCCAACCTCAGTCATGTAAGTTAATGTGTGAAAGTATTTGTCTTTCAGAAAGGAAAAAGTGAAAGTTACCCTTTGCCCATTTTATGTCCACTGTTGTGCTAAATCCTGATTGGATAAGGTGAATCATGCAGATCATTTATGGGAGTGGCCACCCATGCTCCAATTGGCTGTCTGTAATCATGGAGCAGTCGCCCTAGTCACACTAGAGGTTATGGTGGAGAATGTAGGCCACTGATCTGCTCAGCTCAGACTCGGACACTAGCTGCGACAATCGCATTCTCTCTGCTCAGAATGCCTGTCCTCCATCTGGCAAAGGGGGAGAGAGAAAACGGGTAAAACAATGACTCAGAAATGAGAACTGGAGTTTGGAGTCAGAACTTAGTCTGGTTACGAAACAATTACTGTTAACTCCTGAGTTGCCATCTTGTTTTAATGACTTGTATTCAATTGTGTGTGAGTAAATGGGGAAAGTGGCAAATGTATCAAGTGTTACATTGTTAATGTTGGTTTGTCTCAATAGTGCTGCAATTGAAAAATATGTGTGCTGTTCAATGACAGAATGTAGTAGCTTGTAGTAGAGTTGATGTAACCAACAAGATGGACATTTGTGACTGAGCGGTTGTGTGTTGCTACCTTAGGCACATCCAGGACCCAGCCAGCCAGCGCCTCACCTGGAACAAGCCACCGGTGAATGTGCTGGTGATCAGGAAGATCCGTGATGAGACCCTGCTCGAGCCCTTTAAAGAGCTCTGCAGGTTTCTGATCCAGGTACCCTCCCTGCCTGCTCATTTACAGCACTGCTACGCCTGTATACAAGCGTGTAGGCGTACTTGTGTGTGTGTGTGTGTGTGTGTGTGTGTGTGTGTGTGTGTGTGTGTATATGTGCATATGTGCAGAGGTTGTTTGGGGTTGGCAGGGGGGAGGAGGGTTGCACCTGGATGCTTCAGTGCATATCAGATTAGCCTGAAAGTAAATTACAGAAGTGATATTTACATTTACATTTACATTTTTGTCATTTGGCAGACACTTTTAATGCAAAGCGACTTACAAATGCATAGGTTCTTCCACAAGTTAGAAGTGTTTTTCTAAACATCATAAGTGCAATTTCTTTTTTTTAGACAAGAGGGATAGGGCAAAGGGGGAGAGATATCAGATATCAGAAAGGGGGGCGGGGAAATCAGGAGGGAGGATTAAGGTACAGTTTGAAAAAGTGTGTTTTCAGTCTGCTTCGAAATAGGGGGAGGGATTCTGCTGTCCTGACAGTGGTAGGCAAGTCAATCCACCACTGAGGAACCAGAACAGAAAACAGGCGTAAACGTGCAGCTCGACCGACAGGTGCTTGTAGAGAGGGAACCATAAGGCGACCAGAGCTGGCAGACAGGAGTGGTCTAGCTGGGGAGTAGGGAGTGATTAAGGATTGTATGTAAGGTGGGGCAGTCCCCTTAGCAGCCTGAAATGCCAACACTAGGGCCTTGAATCGGATGCGGACGGCAATAGGAAGCCAGTGGAGGCCAATGTGGAGCGGGGTGACATGAGCCGACCTGGGCTGACTGGTGATCAGGCAGGCTGCAGCATTCTGGACCAGCTGGAGGGGCTTGATGGCACAAGCTGGGAGACTGGCTAGGAGGGAGAAGGTTGAAAACAGTTTGCGGGGATTAGAGGCGGGCGCGTTAATTTTCGAATGAAAGAAGGAACATTTAGCTAGAGAGACAGAGGAATGGAAAGATGATAGGAGGGCATGGAAGGAAGCCATATCACTGGGGAGACAGGACCTTTTCCATTTTCTCTCTGCTGCCCGCAGTTTGGTTCGGACAGCTCGTAGAGCATCAGAAAGCCAAGGACTGGGGGGGGAGGCCCGAGCTAGTTTGGTGGTGAGGGGGACACAGAGAGTCAAAGAAAGATGAGAGGGAGGACATGGACAGGGTTGTAGCAGCATCGTCGGGAGACAGTCGAGAGAATGAATCCGCGGATGGTAGGGAGGAGAGGATTGTAGATGAATGGTAAATGGTGGCATTTATATAGCGCCTTTATCCAAAGCGCTGTACAATTGATGCTTCTCATTCACCCATTCATACACACACTCACACACCGACGGCGATTGGCTGCCATGCAAGGCGCTGACCAGCTCGTCAGGAGCATTTGGGGGTTAGGCGTCTTGCTCAGGGACACTTCGACACAGCCCGGGCTGGGGATCGAACCAGCAACCCGACGACTGCTCTTACTGCCTGAGCCATGTCGCCCCCAACAGATGAGAGGGTGGCGGTAGACAGGTGGCGTAGGTTCCGCCGACAGGTGACAGTGGATGGTGGGAGAGATGGATGGGTGTTAGAGGAGAGTGGAGGAGATGAAGGAGTGGTCAGGTATATGGATATATGGAGTGGTGTTACAGAGAGGTTGGTTGTTGTGCAACTCCTTGTGAAGATGAGGTCAAGAAGGTTGCCTGCTTTGTGGGTGGGAGGGGAAAGTGTGAGGGTAAGGTCAAAAGAAGAAAGGAGGGGGAGAAAGGTAGACTGGGTGGACTTTGAGTTGAGGTTGAAGTCACCCAGGAGGATCAGGGGAGTGCCATTGACTGGTGAGGAGCTGAGGAGGATGTCCATCTCATCCAAGAAGCTCTCCAGAGGACCTGGGGGGCGATAAACAACAATAATAAAGAGTTTGCACGGGAAAGTAACAGAAACCGCGTGAAATTAAAAAGAGGAGAAGGAGAAGGATGAGGAGAAGACACTAGATCTCCATGAGGATGAGATTAGGAGACCTGTGCCATCTCCTCTGCCAGAGATTCTGGGTGTGTGGGAAAAAGAGAAGGCAGAGGAAAGGGCAGCTGGGGTGGCTGTGTTCTCTGGTGAGAGCCACGTTTCAGTTAAGGCAAGAAAGTCAAGGTTGAGGTGGGAGGCATAGGCTGATATGAAGTCTGCTTTCTGGACGGCTGACTGGCAGTTCCAGAGGCCACCAGCCACACAGAGATCAACACCAGCGGATCTGGGAGGGAAGATGAGGTTTGAGATATTCCAGCCATGTTTGGCGGGAAGCAAACCTCCTACCTGACTGGGACCTGGGGAGAGGAGAGAGGACAGGAATGGGAAGGAAACACATGGAGGGAACAAGGGTGGACAGGAGGACTACTACTCAGTGAAGTGAGGGTAGGCAGCAAAAACAAAATCAATCATCAGGCTCTCAGACAGCCTCGATGGAGACCCGTAGATAGACACCCTCGACTTTACACCTGCGACTTCATACGGCGAGGCAAGTAGACGAGGCTCCCGCACGCAGCTGCCGCTGGTGCACTACACAACTGCTTAAATAACTAGCAGGGGATCACAGAAAATGCTACCAACCCACTGGAGAACACTAATGAACACTGAAGTCAGTTCAGCTGTGCCAGTAATTATACCCTGAACAGGGTGCAAACTATTGGCTTTAAATAAATTTATAACAATCCCAATTTGAATTCTTAAAATTCAGTATGTTGATGGCATTCTAAATTAATAAACATTTCAGAGATCTCAATGACCTCCATTCTTGATTCTTTCCAATTTCAGAAGTTTGACTGTATGTGCGTCTGTAGCTGTATCATGCCCAGAGTGTGTGTGTATCAGAACTGATGTGTCAGTGAATGTGCCTCTGCATTTATCTGAAGATAAATGTAGGGGGATAAAGATTGGCGAAGTTGCCAATGTGAAGGTCTGGAAGCTCAGTGTTATTCTTTGTATCGTTATTTTCTTTGGTTTCACTTCTCAGTTCCTGGCTTCCTTACCATTTTGCTTGACTGAAATTAAACTTTGCATACCCAACTGGCATGATTTTGCCGTTTTACAGGGCAAAAATAAGAAATAAAATAATATAGGTACACTTGGAAGAAGATATTATTTTGGGGTGTGTCTTTGCTATCGATATTTCAAAAGGGTTCTCGAAATCATAGGTTTCTCGAAACATTAGTTGTGTTTGTTTATGGTAAGGTCTGCACCACACCTAATGTTACCCCTTAAGTCTCCTCTGTCCTCAGTACCATTTGCTGCACCTTTTTGTTGCTGAATGATTCATTTCCCGTTTCCATCCCACTCACATCACAGTCATAGTTTTTTGGGTCAGTTGCAATGTTATACACATGATTTGAGGAGAGATTTCTGGTATTTTGTTGGAAATCACCAGTGGTAATTGTACTTTGACATTAGAAGATGGGGCATTCCGTCAGAAATCAATCACTTTCTGACCTCACACTTTTAGCTTTGAACTTTGTTTTCATGTACACTGACTGAGCACTTTATGAGGTAGACCTGTACACCAGCTTCTTAATGCAAATATTTTATCAGCCAATCGTGGCAGCAACTAAATACATACACGCATGCAGACATGGTCAAGAGGTTCAGCTGTTTTTTTGTGCAGATGACACTATACCATATTTCTGCCAATGGGTGGACAGCATTGATGTGCCTGAGACTGTGGGAACAATACTGCTAAACTGCAGCTGCTGGTTTCCTGTGGGGGTTGAGGGGCCTCAATCTCTTCCTGTCTTGTGCTGTTGTCTTGTTTCTCAGTACTGGCTGGGGAACTAGGTTTTGAATTAAATTCCCTGGTGCTACAGGGTCGTTATACCTTTGGATAAAAGGCATTGAACCTGAACAGCTTCAATAAATATCAAGCCTTATTACATTGCATGTTGTATCATAAATTAATTATATCTAAAAAATATAAGTTGCTCTGGGGTAATTCCTGAAATGTATATATATATATATATAATTTTTTTAATTGTCTATTTCAAATCTCTGCAGTTTCTCATTCCTCACACTTTCCAGCAGGTGGGAGTGCTGATCACATCAAGTGCAGCACGGCAGGGTTAGCACGGTGCTAACAGACACAGACACACAAACTTTGGCCTCCTCTGTCTTGTAAGACTCAAACTTGAATGGCGTCAGGAAGCCAAGGGAGCCAAGGTGGAATGCCTTGACTGGAGGTACACTGGCCTTTGTGGGCAGAAATATGTCACAGTCAGCAGTTTTATTTTTTTGAGGCAGTGAGATCACTAAAGATGGATAAACATTTAATAACCTTTAATGAGGACCTTCAATGAAGTGACACCACCCAAATCTCAAGAGGTTTTGGCTTTGGTTGAGAAAATGTAGAAAGTTGAGAATTTTGCTTGGTGATAGTAGGGGCTCAAAACAACAGTATAGCAGTCAGAGGCTCAAAGCAATTGTATAGGTACGGTTAGCCCCACCCTAACTAAAGGTCAGAAAGTGATTGATTTCTGATTGAATGCCCCAGAAACAGGTTGACTCAGTCAATGGGACCAGGAGATCACTTTGGGAAATAAAGAATTTAGTGGTGGAGAACTGAAATCCCAAGTGGGCTGTTGCATTTCAGATCTGCCAAAGACATGAAATGTGATAGTGGTATGAACCTCAAGCTGATTGCTGCATTTCCCCTACGACGGATTCCTACATTACTGTAAATGAATCATTTCAGTTACAGGAAGGTAGGATTTAGTTTGCCGTATCCATTTCATACCTGGTTGCAGGATGCGGCTTAATACTTGTTTTTTTATTTATTTCAGTTATGAACCCAAGTCAAAATGAATGTTGCCATTTTTGTTGTCCTCATGTGACTTTTGGATGTTAAACTTAAAAAAAAAAAAAAAAAATATATATATATATATATATATATATATATATATATATCTTGAAGACATTTTTGGGCTTTTTACAAGATATAGTAAAGATTCAAAGTTGTTTTCTGCATTAGTTTTTATGATGGCGACATCAAACATAGATAGAATAAATGCACGTTTGAAAAATATGCATGTGTTCGGATGTGTCATGGGGGTGTAGTGACAATTGTGTGGCAAGCGAAATGATGGGTTTCAGTATTTGCATTCAGCCTCATTGAAACATATGGTCCGTACTGTGTCATTAGCCAATGTTTGATGTTGATTTGAATGATACTAACATGTACATAATAGAGATTTAATTATTATTACGCCTTGCAGGTGAGGTGTATAAGCAGTCTAAACATACATTTTTTACAGTGTTATACACCACCCTCCCCACTCTTCTCTCTCCTTTGTAGGAGAAGCAGCTGGTGGTCTATGTGGAGAAGAAGGCAGTGGAGGAAGCAGCCCTCTTGAAGGACGAGGGTTTCACTTCCATCCGGAACCAGCTGTGCACGTTCAAAGAAGGTAATGCTGGGTGCAGATCGGCCTTTTCACCACCCGCGTCAGAAAGCTCCACGCGAGCAGCAGGCGGCCTCCGCTCTGCCTCACTCATGCAAATGGCAGCCGTTTGCTGGATTGAAGCTGGCCCCAAAGCTGTTAAACACTATGACCCAGGACTGTCTTCTGCAGCTGCTGGTCTGTGGTTTCCTCTGAGAAACCTGACTGCTCACATTCTCTCGTGGCCTTGTGACTTCCGTTGTCTTGTTTCCCAGGTTATGACGACATCTCGGACTGTGTGGACCTCATTATCTGTCTCGGGGGAGACGGCACCCTGCTGTACGCCTCCTCGCTGTTCCAGGTATGCCAGCTGGCTGTGCTAGCTCAGTCACACCTGCAGAGGAAGCACCACCCTCTTCAGCCTCATTGAAGTAGCTCTTTCCCTTATGTCACTTTGCAGAACTAATAAAAAGCCCACCCATTTGAATGTGTTGCAGAATGTGAGTAGTTTTACCCTTTCAGTCCTAAGCGTAACTACTATAAAATCACAAGAGTGCTATATGGCGCTCTTGATTTTATACCTTTTCAGCCAATCAAAATGACTACTATTGTTTTGAGCCCCTATTATAACCCTACTAAATTTTCTCAACCAAAGTCAAAACCTCTTGAGATTTGGGTGGAGTCACTGAAGGTCCTCATTAAAGGTTATTAAATGTTTATCCATGTTTAGTGGTCTCACTGCCTCAAAAAAAGAAAAGTGACTGTGACATATTTCTTCCCACGAAGGCCAGTGTCCCTCCAGTCATGGCATTCCACCTTGGCTCCCTGGGCTTCCTGACGCCATTCAAGTTTGAGTCTTACAAGACAGAGGTGGCCAAAGTTTTTGAAGGTGCGGTTCAGCATGTGGATAGAAGCTGTGTCTGTGTCTGTTAGCGCCGTGCTAACCCTGCTGTGCTGCACTTGGTTTGATGTGATCAGCACTCCCACCTGCTGGACAGTGTGAGGAATGAGAAACAGCCTAGATTTGAAATGGACAATAAAAAAATATATATTTTTATATATACACACACACACACACACATTTAAGGAATTTCCCCAGAGCAACTTATTTATTGAAGCTGTTCAGGTTCAGTGCCTTTTGCTTGAGGGCATAACGACCCTGTAGCACCAGGGAATTGAATCCAAAACCTAGTTCCCCAGCCATTACTGAGAAACAAGACAAGAAACAGCACAAGACAGGAAGAGATTGAGGCCCCTCGACCCCACAGGAAACCAGCAGCTGCGGTTTAGCAGTATTGTTACCACAGTGTCAGGTACATCAATGCTGTCCACCCATCAGCAGAAACATTGCACAGTGTCATCTGCACAAAAAATCCCATTGCACAGCTTTCTTTATCAGACAACACAAGCCCTTTCTCAAATATGACAGCATTCAGTATTACGTGCAGGGACTTTTTATTATTTTGAAAAAGCACCGAGTATCAATACAAAGCAAAGTGTTTGGATGACATCGGGTACATAAAATGTCGCGTAAGCATTCTATAATATCAAATCGAGAGGGGTCGCAACTGTTTTGTGTGTGTGCTTGTGTTGCAGGAAATGCAGCTATAACCTTACGTAGCCGTTTGAAAGTGAAAGTGGTGAAAGACATGTTCCAGAGGACCGGGATGCCGCACTACGGAGAGGAGAATGGCGTCAGTCAGAGCCGCACAGACAACGAGGCGGGAAAGGTCACGCTGCAGCTACAGGTGATGGTCACATGACGTATGCAAAGCGATGCTGTGAATCAGCAGGAGATGTAATCTTAAGTTGGTCAAAGGTCACGACACAAAAAGTTTCAAAACTGCAAGTGCCCTCAGTTCTTATGGGAGCAGAGAGAATGTCTTAACAGGTCTGTTTTCTTTTCACAGTGATGTATTTGTTGATACAGAACAGGGATGTACCAAAGCCTTATTAAACTTAAATTAAAGTCAGACAGGAATTTGGTAGTTCTGTAGGTCAGGTAATTAAAGTCAGACACCCCTCTTACCTTAAAGTGGAGCAGGCCTTTTCTGTGTCATATTAAAATAGGTGATGTGCGTCAAAATCGTGTTTTCACTTTGTTTCGGATTCCCAGACTTTTAAATGATGTCAGAACCTCTTTTTTCATGCTCCAGTTGGCAGATGGCGTGCCCACTCCCATTACGATTTCCTTAGAGACAGTCATAACAAACCGAGGCGTGAATGGACATTTAAAAAAAAAAAAAACCCACAGACAAAAACATGTATTACGGATTTGTTGAGTCTGTTGCCATGGAGATGATGTCGTCATTTTCTGGAGCTTGTACAGGACAAAATGTGCTCTGATATTTCTGACACAGATTCAAGGTCATTCTACAAAAAAAAAAGAAGGAAAGGCTTTCATACAAAGCACATACAATCCTTTGCTTTGAGTGGACACCAACTAATGTTTATTTTCTTTATTTTTACACAACTTTATTTGTTTATTTTAGTAACCCCATTCTTGTTTATATGGTCTTGTAACATAGTTTGTATTTGCCTTCAGCAGTCTGCAGCTGAGCTTAGCTGACCTTTTGACCCCCAGGTGCTGAATGAGGTGGTGGTGGACAGAGGCCCCTCTTCCTACCTGTCCAATGTTGACCTTTACCTGGATGGCAGACTGATCACCTCCGTGCAGGGAGATGGTGAGATTCCACAACTTGGGTTCATTAGTTGGAAGTTGACTTGGGTTTGAGAAAATATGATGTTATTTTTATGTGTCAATGTTCACAAACATTCATGCCATGGGTCATGGCAAATTCAGTATTAGCACTAGCAAGCAAGCTAGCTACATAATTTAGTTCCTTATGAACCTGCAAGAATATGTTTCATTTCAGGCTTTATCCAGACACATGAAAAAGAATTTCATCTGAAATTGCATTCGGGATCATATGTAAGATGGCTGAAGCTACAGTCACTGAGCACTTTATTAGGAACACCTGTACACCTACTTATTCATGCGATTATCAAATCAGCCAATCGTGTGGCAGCAGTGCAGTGCATAAAGTCATGTAGATACGGGTCAGAAGACTTAAGTCAAAAAAATACGTCAAATCCCTAATAAAGTGCTCGCTGAGTGTATACAGTACTGCCTCAGAAGCATACGTCCATTCTGTTTGGGACGCAACCAACACCCCTCTCCTTTTCAGGTGTCATAGTTTCCACTCCCACGGGCAGCACTGCTTACGCTGCAGCTGCCGGAGCCTCCATGATCCACCCCAATGTTCCAGCCATCATGGTGACCCCCATCTGCCCACACTCTCTGTCCTTCCGCCCCATCGTGGTGCCTGCTGGTGTGGAGCTTATGGTGAGAGAGTATCCAAGCTTTTTCTTTTTTTGGGTGGTTCCTCTGGGTCTTCAGTATCTACTGGTAAACGGTTGGATTTTGATTCTGGATTAAGAATTGGGTCACGTTGTGAAGGAGGATAATACGTATGTAATCTTGAAGAGAGTTTGTGAATAATGAATTAGAGGACTCATGTTTATGACCTGATTAGTACTGGAATATTCAAGTGTTGGAAAGTAGTCTTTGCAAGCATCTTGCATTTACTAATATCACTTCTCTTGCTGCAAACCGCAATGGCGATGAAGGCTGGTGACAAATTTGTGGTTGTGTGTTCTTTTTTCTTTTTTTTTTTTACAGATAACGCTGTCCCCTGATGCACGGAACACGGCGTGGGTGTCTTTTGACGGGAGGAAGAGACAGGAGATCCAGCATGGAGACAGGTAGCTGCTCACTCAATAGTGCCCTGCTCCCTGGACAGTGTCCAAGCTTTTATAGAGCCACATTGCCTCCTAGCTAACCAGGAATTAAGAAGCCCTATTACATTACGTCTTCCTCTCTGGTGGATGTAATACGTGATGTTTTGCCTTGTGGGAATTTCAGAAACAGTCACATCCGGATTAGGGTGTGGGATATAGCATTAAGAACAAGTGTCTTTTAACTGCAGACAACAATCAGGAAACACAAAATGGTATTTTAATGTATTCTCTTGTCTCTTTCTCTTTTTTTCTGTATCCCTCTCTCTCACAAACACACACACACACACACACACACGGTTCAAATGTAGTATTAAAATCACCACGTCCTGCTACCCGGTGCCTTCCATCTGTTGCCACGACCTGGTGTACGACTGGTTTGAGAGCCTGGCCGAGTGTCTCCACTGGAACGTCCGCAAGAAACAGACGCGCATGATGGACGCAACAGACTCCTCAGATGCCGAGAGCTGAACCCTGCCTCCTCCCAGATCTATCAGGACGAGTGCTAGAGTGATATGATTCTTTTCAGATGAGACGGGGGTGGTGATGTCGCATGTTACCTATGAAGTAGCAGCACTCTTTTGTTGAGAATCACTTAGGGGAGTAATTTTTTTCTCAATTTGTATTGCCCAATCAATCATAAATGCCCATCTTGGCTACAGCCAATGAGGACAGAGTACCATCTGAAGCGTGTGCTGCCAGCTGCTGCTGCTTCTCATTGTGGAGTTGACCAGCTGACTTACGGAGCAAGTCATCGTGCTGGAGGACTGCAATTTGTGCTCAGTTGGCGATATGCTAGAAGTGCTTGATCAAACAGAGAAGCCATTATTGAACCTTGAGGTGGGGGGAACCCTGCTGACTTTATCGCTCCCTCCCTGAGTAAGGCTGAAGCCTGCTGTGTGCTGCTGTGGTATGGTCAGTATTTGACCATATGGCCTGGCACTCCACTGAGAACCAGTGATAATATGTTAATATCACCCCTGAGACCAGTCTTTTGACAACATGAAGTCATTAAGGTGTTTTTAAAGCCTCACTCCTCCTGCACCACCTCACTTGCCGCATCTCTGCCATACACAATAAAGTCATTCCGAGAATATGGACACACACCAAGCTTTCTTTAAAAACCCTGCACGATCAAGACTTGCCTGCATGTCCAAATTTGTAGAAAGGAAGACATTTATCTTTTAGAAAGTAACGTGTGTAATTTCTAAACTTGTGAGGTCTGTTTGCTTGTGATTGGCAGGCCATCAGACAGATGTACTACTGATTGATTAAAATGTTCTTGTTGCATAGGTAAACAACATGGCCTCCAAAACACCAATACCAACTTGTTTTGTAGAGGACAGTACAAGAACTTTAAGGATAAAAAATAAATAAAAAAATGAAATCTACTGATTACAATAAGTTTAATTTAATCATATCTATTTTATTTGGCTGTACATGTATAATATAATAACTTGATAATATATGTTAACTTTTTTCTTAGGAGGTTGATTGCATAGGGCCTTAAACCAATGAGTTAAGGACCATGGTTAGACAAATTGGTGACATTCACTTGCCCTTGGCACAACACAGTTTTTTCCCCACCTGAAAGTTAGCTACCAATTAATATCAAAGAAACCAGGTGAGGTAAGTTAACTGTGATCAACAGTTTTTATTGATGAGCTGTGCCAAGTCCAAAGAAGAGCATATACACCTTTTCTTCAAGGGGAAGACTGAATACCACTGGGTTAGCATCCTTCTGGTAGACACTTATACATACAACCTCTGAAGAGAAAGCACTTTAAGAAACACTCACGCCATTTTAACACAGGGAACAGAAACTAGTTTTAGAATTGGAATACGTAGAAAAACTTATTTAGTTGCTGCATGGTTTCTGCACAAATGCACAGTAAGACCGTGTTTAGTCACATGAAAGGATGTGATGTGACATTTTCACTAAAATTATGGACATATACGTTTGTGTCCTCAGTGTATGAAGATGTCGGACAGATTTGTTTAGATGTGTATACATAAGAGAATAATGGATCATAAATGTTCTGAAGTAGTTTATTATATTAGTAAAGAGTTTATTACCTTGTTTGTGCTTCTATTGTTTGCTCATTTGAATATGTGCATCTGCTTAAAATAAAATGGCCCATATGCTTATATCAATGCATATGGATGGGAATGCTTTGTATGTAGGGGCTTATATCTGGAGCTTTGAAGGTAATTTTGGTCATATCTTTAGAAAAGTATATTTTTATGGTTCTTCTCTGCACTTGGTTTCAAAAAACCCGGCCAAAACGATCATTGTCCTATGTCAGCAATTTATTATTTAATGATTAGTAATTCATTAGATTTGGATTCCATTTTGTGTGGCTCCAGTTTGAAATGCCTGTCTGTGGGGGGTGATTTTAGGTCCAAAAGATGGGAGAAATGCTAATATTCAAAATGTTTTTTTATTTTTTTATTCAGATGGATGCAAAATTATGTTTATTCTACAACCACGGTGAAATAAATGACTGAAATTGTGTTTGAAAAAATGTATGAAAGAAGGTCTGTAAAGTCTATTTTAATGGAAAAACAGTAAAATAAATAAAAATAGAATACATTATAGTCTTATGTTCAAAAAGTGGAAAAATGATACAATACTAAATAAGTCTTTATTTTTACTCAGATGGATGCAAAATCATGTTCAACAACCATGGAAGAATGTCGTAAAATGTTTATTCTGCAACCACAGTTTATTCAACAAACAAAAGTTTTTTGAAGAAATGTATGATGAAATGTCTGTTTCAGTGGAAAAACTGCAACATGCGTGACTAACAGTGAAAGAATACAGATAGTGGTATATAACAATAGTTGGGTGTAACACTTTTTAATTATATATTAGGGTAGCTCATTAGTGAAATACTTTACAAAATAAATGACTGCAAGAACTTACTTAATACTTACTGTATTTGTTTTGTTGAATTATTGATTTTCCATGACATAAGACCCCCTCAGGGTGATGCTAAAGCTGGCACATTGTGAACTTAAAGTCTAAAAAATATGGTAAATGGCAGGCATTTATATAGCACCTTTATCCAAAGCGCTGTACAATTGATGCTTCTCCATTCACCCATTCATACACACACTCACACACCGATGGCGATTGGCTGCCATGCAAGGCCCCGACCAGCTCGTCAGGAGCATTTGGGGGTTAGGTGTCTTGCTCAAGGACAACTCGACACAGCCCGGGTGGGAGATCGAACCGGCAACCCTCCGACTGCCAGACGACTGCTCTTACTGCCTGAGCCACATCACCCCCTATATATAAAATCAAGTTGTTTAGCTGAGAAACCATATGGTAGTAAGCAGCATGTTCACCTCCCATTCATTTCCCTAATTCATACAACAAATGTATCGATCGTCTCAAAACGAAGTGTGAAATAACTCAACATGTGCATCTCGTGATATAGCAGGTAATGTTCTGAATGAGCAGCACTAGCTTCTGCGATATGACGTATGCACGAATGAAACCGATCTTTCAGGGGATTTTTGGAGGGCGGCACCAGGAAGTCGATTTGACTGATGAGGAGGGGAACGTCAAATGAGTATGCGTGTAGCTGTGTGAAAAGGATATTAATTGCAGGGAAACGGAAAATTGACATGCGTTTGATCAACATACATGCCCGTTGGTAGGCTACACGATGATCTCATATTGAGATTTGAGGAAAAAAAGAAGGATTTGTCCTCAGTTTAGCCAATTCTTCATAGCCATACGAACATGCCTTAAAGTATATATTCCAAAAAAGATATAAAACTGTAATACTTGTGCATTTTCACACCAAAGTTTTTTTTTTCATCCTCTTTCTGAAAAACGAGATTTTCCGAGATTTTACGTCATTGTGTACAAAGTCAATTTTCAGTTACCCTCCAATCAATATCCTTCTGCACTTCACAAGAGTTAGAAACCCACCTGAACAAAACAAGAATAATAAGTTAAAAGAACTGAGACTGGGCTTAAATAGTGTTCAACTAATTCATTAGTTTGAGGCTGCTGAGTCGTGTAATTGGCAGCCTCAATCTCATGTATTTTTTTGTCACCTCGTATGTGGATATTTTGTGGCTTATAAAACAAATGCATTACAGTTTCCTTCTCTAATTGCATATATAGTAAAGTATTTTGCTGTGATTTAGACGATGTGCAGTAAGACCTCAGTTTATTGATAAAGGTATATTAAAAACATTTAAAAGTACAACATTTAATCACAAGCTGGTTTTCATTATAATCATATAAAGTGTCATTCACAAACAGAAATGGGAAAAAGATAAACGCCCATATTTAAAATTGAAATGGAGAACTATATAAAAATACTGCATAATGTAAGAAATAAAAAAGCAAAAGATACCTTTTGAGAACCATAATTCATTGGGCAGTGGTACATTTTTTGTTATTTTGCTTCTGTACTCTAGCACATTGAGTTTGAAAGGATACAATGGCAATGAGGTTGAAGTCCAAACTGTCAGCTTTAATTTGAGGATATTTTCGTCAAATGACATCACCTTTTGTACATGGTCCCCCATTTTAAGGTATTACAAGTATTTGTTTAATTGGCTTCACAGATGTGAAATAGTTTAGTTTTTTTAATTATTGTCGGGTTGCGACAACATGAGTGTTGGTGCAAAAACGATGGGCATGCCCAAGTCAATAATTTGGTTCATTATTAGCAAGAAAAAAACAACCTGGTAGACTGAGATGGATGTACTGTAGTGGATGACCGGATAATACTCTCTATGGTGAAGATAACCCCTCTGACAATGGCCCAACAGATCAAAACACTATCCTGGATGCAGGTGTAGATGTGTCAAAGTCTGCCATAAGTAGAGACCAGACTAGAAGGGCTACAAGATGCAAACCACTGTTAAGCCTGAAGAAAAGAAAGGTGAGAATACAGTTAGCTAAAAAGCCTCAAGAGTTCTGGATCAAAGTCTTCTGGACAGATGAGACAAAGATTAACATGTACCAGAGTGATTGAAAGAGGAAAGTGTGGAGAATAAAAAGGAAATGCCCATCATCCAAAGCATACCACCTCATCCCTGAAACGTGTTGGAGAGGGTGTTATGGCTTGGGCCTATAGAGCTACCAGTGGAACGGGCTCCCATGTCTTCATTGATGATGTGACTGCAGACCGATGTAGAACAATGAATTCTGAAGTCTACAGAAATATTTTATTTGCTCAGATAAAACCAAATACTTCCAAACTTATTGGATGGCACTTCATCATTCATGCAACAAGACAATGACCCAAAATATACGGCTAGAGCAACTGTTAGATGGCCAAAAAGTGGAAAATTGACTGGCCAAGTCAATCACCGGATCTGAATCCAACTGAACATGCTTTTTGCAACCTGAAGAGGAGACTGAAGGCAAAATGCAGAGCATCACCAGGGAAGATACCCAGCATCTGGTTATGTCTATGTGTCGTAGACTTCAAACAGTCATTGCATGCAAAGGATACGTGACCAAATATAAAAAAATAATTACTTTATTCGACATTATGTTCACCCCTTAAGTCTCACCAGCCAGCCTGGGCCGGTGGGTTTTTTTTTTGGGGCATTTATTCCATTTTTATCAGTGCAATTTTCAATCACCACGGTAATAGGATATACCGTTTTAAAGAATTCTGCAGCATCTGTAGGCTATAAGCTATTTTAAGATGCCATTACTTTAGTGACAATAGTTCCTTATTTTGTAACATGTGGGTGGCAAAACAAGCGTGGATGGAACTCGTCTACTCTGCATTTTGGAAATCAATATACTGCACAAAATAAGGTAATGTCAGTGTCCTTTTCACGGCAAGGGTCCAGCAAACCAAATGTATAATAATGAATTTACTGAAACTCAGCTGGCTGGCCTTCCGGAATCTGCCACCAGACCCCTACAACTGATCCAGAATGCCACAGCTTGTCTTGTGTTCAATGTCCCGTCAACGTTCCACATTCACTCAACGTTCAACGTCCCTGACCTCTACTGGCTGCCTGTTATGGCTCGCATCAAATTTAAAACATTGGTGCTTGCATACCAGGCAGTTAAGGGATCAGCCCCAGCATACATCCAAAAGCTCATCAGACCCTACCTGCCTGCCAGACCTCTCTGTTCCACTACATCTGGACACCTACACTTCCCGGTCATGACGGTTGTCTGTTCTGGTTCCATGGTGGTGGAATGACCTTCCTGTGGAGTCTTTGACCAGCTCCAAGTGCAGACTGAAGACTCACCTTTTCAGGCTGCACCTTTCCCTTCCCACCTCACTGCAATAATTAGCCATGTATGCCATGTGTATGTAACGCTATTATCACACCTGCATTAAATTATTTTACTATTCGTGGTGTTCTCGTTGGCAACACAGAAGTATTGCCACTTGGTCAGTTATCTGATTATTCTACAAGGGTTTTTAATCTATGTGATCACTCTAGCACTTGGAACCGTACTTCCCTCTAGGTTTTCAGCGCACTTGTCCCTGGTTATGATTTGCACTTTATTGTACGTCGCTTATAGTCTACTTCATGACTACATTGTCATATAACGTAATGTAAGTTACGTTTTCCGATTGAACGTGCCCCACTCTAACTTCCGTTTCAGCTTGTCTTTAACTTCTGAAAAACAAGTCTGTTGCAGTCGCTGGCTTATTAACAGTTTATATATAGGTTAATTCAACTGTTTAACTAGTTGGTTGGATATTTCTGCTTGCACAAATATGAGGTAATAAACTACACTAACCATAACACTCAAAAGCATACATTTCATCTGCAGACGATGTCTACTGATCCCGTTCTTTTTTCTCGCGATAGTATCTTTGCCGTCGTGACCACGTCACACAGATACTGGATCTGAGGAACATGGCGGAGCGCAGGAGGCATAAGAAACGAATTCAGGTAATCATCAAGCTATTTAATACAAAAATATATGAACCGATAATGTCATTAATGTGTAGTCTCTTAAGCCATAGAATATGTTGTTGTACATATTGCAACAATATCTTCGCCTGATCATTTTACAAGTAGCTAGGCTAGCTATAGCTGGCTATCTGAGAAAAACCGAGACCGTAGCTAAATACAAGCTCTAACTAGCTAACTAATCGAGTTCATTTTTGCTGGAAGTAGCTATAATTCTGCAGTTATATATTCACGAATTTGATTTTATTAGACACATCTACTGTGATACTGTGAAATGTGTCTTAACTGTTTCCTAAGGCGATATTTCCGTCTATACTTAGCCTGGACTGGATGGCTAACGTTAACTGTTATTTTGCAATAACGTTAGCTAACGTTACAACCTAAAGCTTTTTCATTTGCAAGCTGGCTTTGAAGCTTGAACTACCGTAAGCTTGTTTAAATCAGGTAGCTCGCTAGCAAAATTGTGATATTCTTGTTAAGTTAAATGCTCTCTTTGTCGCTGGTGGTTGTAATGGTTTTGCTGTCGTGACGAGAAACCAGATGTGCTGGCACTTTTGGCTCTTTTAGAAATCAGCCCGACGTTTCGAATTTGGTATCAACATAGCTACCTAATTATACAGATAACTCACGTTAGTTAATAGCACACGTTAATTAATATCTTCTTAAGATTGGTTGGCTAGCTGGCGAGTTGGCTAGCTGGTTTTGTTGCTAGTTGACCAACTATCCGTACAGCTAGCTAGCTGCATGCATTATGGTAACATTGTCGAACTAAGCTGGCTAGTTAATGTAGCGGTCTTTTTTTCTGATATTGGTTAGCACTAAGTTAGGTGCAAAGAATATTAGCATAGCAGGGAATAAGTTGCCGACAAACGTAAGTTGGTGCATAATCATGCAAAATGGCATAGCAGCCCAAAATAAATAAATAAAGGGGCGATATTGCTGTGTGAATCGCTGTTACAAAATAAAATCAGCCGTACGTCTTGAAACGCCCCTCTGATAGCGCTCACGGCACGAGATATTTAGGCGACCTCTCAGTTCGATATTAAACTTGTATATCGGCGGTGTTTCAGAGTGGTGTCACCAAGTGTATTGCTTGCTTTTACATGCTATAGCTTGATATTATTCATGTTCACCAGATTGTATAACACTGAGAAATATCAATACCTTAGGCCCTTATAAATGTGGACATTGGTTTGGGAGATTTGAAGCTTTTGCAGAACAGAACTACTGGAATTTGAAATGTTTTAACGGCTAAGCTTGCTCTGTAGTATTTGTTTAGTAAACAGAATACTTATTCAGGTAAAATTATCACTCACCAGTAAGCCTCAATTAAGAATAGTTTAAACAGCTGTGCATTGGGACTGATATTCCCATTCCTGAAAAAGTATTCTAATTACGAAATGTAACGATGCAAGTCTTTGACCTCGTATTGAAGTTGAAATATACATGGAAGTTGACATCTCTCCCATTTTAATTTGCTTCAAAAACAAGTAATGACATGGTATTCACTGTAGCTAGTTAAGTACTAACATATGCACAGCAAGTAGTTTACATTTGATTCATTATTTAGTTTCACTGAAAGGTGGTCCATTTCTTTCAGATATTTAATGATTGTAAACCCATTGGTGTCTTTGGGGAAAATACCTGAATTCATGTGAGTGGTTAAAAGCTTACAGCATTTTATCTGTCCAGGTGGTGGAATGACACTTACGCACACAAAAACCAAAGCTGATCTGGAAGTAATATGTTATTTATTCATCATGGAAGTTGCTCTGTTCATAACATCGTGAGCTAACTTGATGTTCGGAACAGTGAGTTTACATTACTCCAACACATTGGATAAACATACGCTACTTGAAAACACAATGGCATAAAATGTGATAGTCAACATTCTCAGAGGACAGCATTACGACAAAGTTCTGACTTTGCTGTATTATGGCGATAATCCATCCATCCATTTTTTTAAAAATTTGCACACCCTCATGCTATGAAAGTAGTGTGATTAAATGTGGTTACAGGTTACTAGATGCAAATACCCAGCATGCAAAGCAAAACTTTCAGTCGCATTTGTCTGAATATTCGAGCCGCTGTTTAGCTTCTGGAACTTTTTTCCTTTTTAATTTGGCATGTCATTTTTCAGGATTAACAAAAATGTATTCTGCTGTGATTCTTATGCTTGTAATTAAATGTCTTGTGCTAGATTCTTGTCTTGGGATTGAGGATTGTACACCAGCCCAGTGAATGGATAGCCACTCTTTTCTCATTTTCTAATTTACCTGGCCCCATATGTTAAATGTAGAGGAGTTTGGGGAAACACATGAGGCACAAGGAAGAATGATTTTTCGGTCCCACTAGGACTGCTAGGTGTCTATAGGATACCAGAGGACCGAGTAGAGGAATTGCAGAGTAATACTTTTGTTTGATTCTCATTTTCACTGACAACCTGAGGACTCATAGTGAACAAGGAAAGCAGGTGATTTTATTGCAAATCATATGTACTGAGATGGCTTTCAAAAGAGCTCAGGTCTATAACATACTTGAAGGAAAAAAAAGGTTGGTTTGATTTCATTCACACCTAGTAGGGATTGGCATTTTCAGTATTTTCATGGTTCGGTTAACTGGCATTGTATCAATAAACTGATTAAAAATCTATTTTTAGAACTCCCGTAATATGCTGTAAAAGCATGCTCCAATAGGCCAAAACAATAAAAGTCTGTATAAGCACATTTATTTGATATGTTACTGCACAACAGGGGCACCATTTTGCGAAAAACATGGGCGAAAAATTACTTAATGAAGTTATGGTTGCACAAGACAACATGTGTACAGCAGTGTATCACCGGTAATATTTCCAAACTCAAAGGCATGACACTGACAAGCGGTGATTGCGTGAAAATAGCAGCTCTAACCATCAATACCAAGATATTCAGCAATAGGCTACTCGCTGAACAATGGATATTGTTACTATAGCACACCTGAGGAATGGCACGGAACAACATAGGCTACCTGTAGACAGAGTTAACCGCTAATACGCTACTTTTTCCAAAGTGCAAGAAGGAAGTTGCTGGTTTGTGGTTTTTGGCTTGTTTTAATAAAAAATCTGGTTGCTTGTTTGCATGAAAATGTAACCGGCAACCAGTTTTTCCACATTTATGGCTAGCTTGCATTTTAATTTTACAATCGATTTAGGTATTCAACTCCCAGCCACGGTTCGATATCGCAAAATCCTATCCAGTTGTTTGGGCTTGTTTTGACGTTCGACGTTTGACGTTCCTTATCTGTCTCGAAAGCTGGCAATACCACTCGTCAAACTGAACTTGTCAAACACTTGAACCGCCGTTTCTCATTATCATTTTTCCCTTAAAACCCATCTTGTGTTGTATTTTGTTTAATTTAGTTTCAAAGGTAATAAAAATACAGTAAAGTTTCTGATTCTAATCGGATCTAAGATTAGCTGCAGTGTTTTCTACAGTGTGCCTCATCTATGCAGTGAGCTTGCAGCACATCTCTTTTAATTTCCCAACATGTTACAGGTGCGTAGCCTTTGCCTCCGTTCTAAGCGTGGTCAGCGGAAAAGGTAACGTTACAGACAGCAAGAAGGTCAGATATTATCTTCCCAATGTTATCTTTGCTGTAGTCTGTTCCTTCCCAACCTGTGCTGTAATGATCAATGGTCACAGTGGTATATTCAGACTTACAATTCCATGGGATCAAGAAAGGCTTTATTTAGTTGAAGAAAATTGAGAGGCAATATGTCTGGACTCCTGAGTAATTATACAAGTGGCGAGCTGTGCAATATGCTCCTTTCTGGTTGAATCGCACTTGAGTTCACTTTTGTTGCGCAATATATCACATAGTTATTGAACATAAGTTTGATGCGACATATTTACACTGAAGTTTTTACAGATTATCCTCTTGAAAATATAGCTTTCCATAGCCTACTCTGCTGTGCTTTTGAGTAAGTGGTGCCTCAATCATATTAATTTGACCTCACTACCCACAACTCCAATTTTAAAAACAGTTTTATAACCATAAAAAAAGTAATTACAGCTACCACTCTAATGCAGGATTTCATATAGCAAAAATTAACCGATTTCACTCGTGTCCATTTTCAATTAACCAGTTAACTAGGGAAAGCCGAGTTTAACACCTAGTTTTTTCTTATCTCACTGTGTTAACATCTCCTCGTGGTGCATTTGCTGTAGGCTGACGTCAGCACAGAGCTCGTAGGTTTAGATGTCGATTGTTGCGTCACTCATGCCAGCTGGTCTTTGGACTGTAGGTGCTCTTTTTATTTTTTATTTTTTTTGGTATTCAGGTCATTGTGTGAGTATCTGCTGCCTGGGACAAACAATCTTTAGGTTAAATATATTTCCATATTTATTGGAGGACTCTGGGCAGGCAATGTTTTCGTCAAGATAAAAGAATAATATAATAATAATAATAATAATTATCGTAATTTTACTGAAATGTGTTTTTGCGTGTATATGATGCGCATGCATGTATATACACATTCAAAAAAACTAAACAAAACAAATGTTGGTGATTGTGTTGTGAATGGCCAGACCCTGGCTAGTGTGCTTGGAAAAGTGACTGCTGGTTTGATAAGCTGTGTGGGGTCCTTTTTCTTCCTGCAGGAGGTCGGAGAACCCACCAAGGAGGAGAAGGCAGTGGCCAAGTACCTGCGCTTCAACTGCCCAACCAAGTCCACCAATATGATGGGACATCGAGTGGATTACTTTGTGGGTCAGTGTTTATTTCCTGATTTGCATAATGTTTTTAATTTTATTTATTTTGGCAATGTTGCTCATTTGTAGGCAGCATCCCAAGTGAACTGTCCAATTCCCATAAGTGTCTCTGCTCAGCATTGGCTCAGCTTTTGTAATTCCCTTGCTTTTCTACTGCAGCTACTGCTACAAGGCAGTTATCAATGGGGAAATAACTAGGCCTGGCTTACATTTCTCCTTACTGCGTGCATTTAGGCTTTTTGATGAATAGTACTAAATATATTTGGGCATCTCCATTGGCTTCTCTATGTGAAAGAGGTGTTTATTCCTTATGTGAGAGGTTATTGTTTTGTGTAATTACAGCATCTAAAGCAGTGGACAGTCTTCTGGACTCCAAGTGGGCCAAAGCAAAGAAAGGGGAAGAGGCTTTGTTCACTACCAGGGAGTCAGTGGTTGACTACTGCAATAGGTGAGGTGTGGTGTGTGTTTGGTGTATTTGATGTGTGATGCGTGTGAGTGTGTCGGAGAGCAAACTCTGCTGAAGGAGTAAATCAAACCCTTTATAGAGGCTTTTATATGGGACTGGTTGTTCAGGATTGGTTAGGCTTGATGATTGGTGCATAAGGGTGGATATGAGATTGTTCATCAGAGCATGAAGTGACCTCCAACAGACCAGTAACAGGAGCATCTTCCTTTTAAGACTTCTAAAGAAACAGTTCTTCCACCGAGCGCTGAAAGTGATGAAGAAGAAACCGGAGAAGGATACCAAGAAGGAAAAGGAGAAAGAAAAAGCTAAAAGTGACAGCGCAAAAGAGGAGGATAAGAAGGGCAAGAAGGACAAGGATAAGGATAAGAAGAAGGATGCAGAAGCCATTGACGCAAAAAAGGAAAAGAGTGTATGTTGTTGTTTTTTTAACTCTTCTGCAATCTGTTGCTTTCTGTTGCATTTATGTTCATATACCCGTTTTTTCTTCGAGCAAGCTTTGCTGGTCCATTTTGCTGTCCATTTCTCTAGAAGAAGAACAGCTGCTCAAGAAACAGCTGAGCAGCCATTTATCAAGTTACCTTTGGTCCTCCAAAATGGGGGGACTATGGGCTGCATTATGATGTATATACCCGCAAATTAAAGCTGACAGTTCGCATTTTAACAGCATATTCATTATTCTATTTCAAATCCAGTGTGCTGGAGTATAGAGCCAAAACAACTTTTGTGTTTCACAAAAATGGTGTCACTGTTAAAATGCTTATGGACTGCACTATACCTCCGCTAACCGAAGGTATCGTGCAGTAGCAGAATAGTTTGATGTAGTTTGGCTTAGCTGGAATTTGCCTGATTTTTTGCCAGTAAAAATGAATTCAGAACAAAATATTGTATTAGAGCCTAAATAATGGCTGTGAAAGCAAGCTGGCTTTGTAGCATTAACTAGCATGAGCTTTTTAAATTCAACTAGCTGGCTAGCAAAATTGTGCCCGACAAGTACTATTCTAGCTGATTTAAATGCCCTCTTCATTGCTGGTGGTTGTAGTGGTTTTGCTGTTGTGACGAGAATCCAGATGTGATGGCTCTTTTGGCTCTTTCAGAAAGTAGTCTGACACGTTTCAACTTTGGTAACATACTGAAGTTAGCTTGCTAATAGCACCTGTAATTCATTAGTTAAGAAGATTGATTGGCTACCTGGCCACTTTTTAGCATTTTACTTGCTACTTAATCAACCATCTGAGCAGCTAGGTAGCTGCATGCACTAGATGGTAAGTTATAGGTGCAGTGCAATTTGGACAGTGACAGTTTTTTGTTAGTATGTACTGCTGTTTTTGACCAGTGCGATTACTGATCGATTACTACAATGAGTATTGGCTATGATTTTATTGGCTCTCCTGCTGATTAAAAAAGAAAAAAAGAAAAGCAAACCACAAAATAAAATTCCATAATGAACATTTTTTTAAAAGCCGTCGTTGCCCATTAAAAAATTAATATTAATGTGTGGGGCACCAAAGAATTCTTAATTCTTTTAAATCATTCATATTTAAATAATACAGTTATTCATATTGTATATTTTCCTGCAATATCCTATGGTTTCATTAAGATCTTTGTTTTTATAAGCAGCAATAACTGGGTTTTGTACAGCCATTAAAATATTTACTGTTCAAAATAATTAAAATTTCACATCTGTTGACTATGCCTCCCACCTGCTACACATCCATGCAGGACGACAGTCCGGGGACGCCCAAGAAGAAAAAGGATGTGAAGAAGAAGTTCAAGCTGGAGCCGCATGATGATCAGCTGTTCCTGGATGGGAACGAGGTCAGTCCTGGGGCAGTGGGAGTTGGGTGCGGGTCATTAAGGTTCAGATCCTCACAAGTTCAGTGCAACTCTTGTCTGTCTCTGCCTTAATTTAGTGAACAATTCATGGTTGGAATCATACGGGTACCTTTCAGGTGCAGTTGACACGTTAATGCAGGATTCTGCATTTCTTAGGCAAAAAAAAAGCCAAAATTTTCTATAAACATGGATATTCTTAGATTTTTTTAAAATAAAGGTTAAACGGGCAATGACCTGTACTTGAACAACAACAAAATAATTGCTCTCGGATCTTTGAGTCAATCATCTTTCAGTGACATTTTTGTGGTTTATTGATCACGATAGCATAGAGAGATTCAAAAAATAGCTTTTTGATTGCAAAGTCAAAAACGACATGTCTGCCCTAGCTAGCTTGTGAAATATGAGTAAATAAATAAACATTTTGAGGGTTTTTTAGTAATTAATAATGTGTGGTGTTTTGATCAGAATGGCATTGGTATATAATGGCAAGAGCTATTATTTTCCTCAGAATGGTTATTGTTCTTATGAACTGTGCTTACATGCAATTATAGCCTTTTTCAGCTTTCCTACTTGGTAGTATTACCTGCAAAAATTGTCCAAATATGTATTGCTTTATTTATTTATTTATTTATTAGGAATGCGCCATAGTGGTTTTCTGGTAGTTTGAATTCACGTGTCAACGAATGAACGTGGATCCTCTGTAAACCCTAAGAATAAACCATACAATGGCCATAAGTGAACTAACAGCTAGAGATAATATAGATAATACTGTAATCTATCTATAATACTGCAGCATTCAATTCCCTGCGGTGTTTGCATTCTTAACACCCTGAAATGGCCAAATATTGCCTGCTAGAACTAGCTTGTTGATTGCTAGTTTGGAATGTAAACAGCCTGACAGGAATACGCAGCTACAATCTTTCTTTCAATTGTCGGACCAATTTGTGCATTTTGTTACTGATGGTGAACACAAATTTATTTTAAACTGAGCTTACCATTTCAGTTTCTGAAAAAAAAAAAGGTTAGCAATTGTTTGTAAATGTTTACAACTCAGTTTTGGTTAACTATTTAAATGTTTAACCATTCTCACCCCTTGTGGAAATTAGGTTGTGTACTTTTGGTCAGAACAAAACTGTTTTTGAAGTAATACACACAAAATGAATGCACAATTTTTACACCATATTTGGAAAATATGTTTATGTATTTAGAACACATTTTTCTGAAGAAGTAATATCTTCATTGAGAATCTCATGCTCAATCTCATAATGGAAAGTCACTTGCAAGCATTGCAACCTCAACGTAGCAAAGAAAGATGAAACAAATGTGTTTAAAAGTGTATAGAAATTAATAGAAATTGATATCATATGTGCATATGTCTGTATTTAGAAAAAAATAATGATGCATTAAAATGGACTGCTATTCAGGAGGAAACTTGCCTAAATTTATTTAAAATGAGTTGAAGCAGCAGTTGTGATCAGATTTTTCTCTTGTCATTTCTCTCCAGGTGTACGTTTGGATATATGACCCAGTACATTTTAAGACCTTTGCCATGGGACTGATATTAGGTAGGTGTTAAGCTTTCCATTAACGTTTTAAAACCGTTGTTGTCCACTGTTTTTGCTTTGCCTGTGGACACCGCACTGACCACAGACACCGCAGTGTTCCCGCAGAACTTTGGCCTATGTGGCTGGTTACTTGTGTGTGTAAATAGGCACCCAAAGGAGGGCAGGTGAGTGTGTTCTTGGTAGTGGTTGTGATGCTGAGTGTTTTGGTTTGTTTGTTTGTTTGCAGTGATCGCGGTGATCGCGGCCACCCTGTTCCCCCTCTGGCCTGCGGAGATGCGAGTGGGCGTGTACTACCTGAGTGTGGCAGCTGGATGCTTCGTCGCTAGCATACTCCTCCTCGCAGTTGGTAAGACTGTCACACCGCACAAGCCTGATGTAGACTTTGGCCACATGCAAATTCAGTCTTGACTACAGCGTACTTTGTCCCTTTATGATTGCATAACCGCTTGAGTTCAGTGGTCAGTGACATTGGTCATGTTGTACATGGATCAAAGAGGAAATCCTCAAACACTGAATCATTGCTAATATTTTCATTGGCATAACATTTATCCAAAGATCCAATTTTAGGATTGTTTTTGTCAAAAAGGTATACTCCTTATGGGGGCTGTTGCATTCCAACTATGGCACCTTTTCTCTTTCTGTCAATAGAATATTATGAGATTAAATTCCTGAACTACTTAAAATGTGCTGTGGTTAAAATGCTCCTTCAGAGAGAAACTTCGGTGAAGCTAGATTAAATCTGGGTCAGTGTTGCTAGGCGAACTGAAATCCACCTCTTAACCCTTTATGAAGTGACTCCACTTAGATTCCAAGGAGTTTCGTGTTTGGTTGAGAAAGTTGAGAATTTTATTTTTAATAGGGGCTCAAAACAATCGTATAGCAGTCATTTTGATTGGTTGAAGAGGTGCCATATGGGACTGAAAGACTCAAAGGCTCTTTGACTGTATTTCCCATTTTGCATTCACAGTTCAGTTGACTTTGTTGATGAACCCTTTGGGTGAACCTTTCGTTGTCCCCCCCCCCTCCCCCCACAGCTCGATGCATCTTATTCCTCATCATCTGGGTGGTGACCGGTGGGCGTCACCACTTCTGGTTCCTGCCAAACCTGACGGCGGATGTGGGCTTCATCGACTCCTTCCGACCGCTCTACACCCACGAGTACAAGGGCCCGCGGGCCGACGCCAAAAAGGCCATCGGTGAGAAAGCCAAGCCCGACGCCACCGCCAAGGCGCAGAAATCCGACAGCGAGGAGAGGTCAGACAGCGAGAAGAAGGAGGACGACGGGGAGGAGGAGGAAGAAGAGGAGGAGGCGAAGGCTGAGGAGGAGGAGGAGGAGGAAGAGGCAGCGACGGCGGCGGCGGCGGCGGCCGAGGGCCCGGACGGGGAGAGGCAATCTGACTCGGACAGCGACCGCAGAGAGGATGAGGGGTCACAGCATAGCAACGGCAACGACTTCGAGATGATCACCAGAGAGGAGCTCGAGCAGCACACGGAGGAGGAGGAGGAGGAGGAGGAAGATGAGGAGGAGGAAGAAGCGGAAGAAGGGGACAGGGAGGAAGGGGAGGGAGAGTGTGAGGAAGAGGAAGAAGACAGTGGAACTAAGCCTGCGCCCATTAAAACATAAAAACAAACATCTAATGATAAACTTACGTGGTCCTAAAGGACTGCTACTTCAAGCACTCAGATTAAAGGGCCACTCATTTTCGTGCTGGTTGAGATCTTCCACAAAGAATACTGATCATTCTCCAGGTAGTTTCAACTGAGGACAAAAAAAACAACAACAGCTATGTCAAAGAAAAAGCCTTACTGTGGTTCTGATTTTCTCACCTGTTTAAAAAAAAAAAAAAAGAAAAAAGAAAAAAAGAAGAAAGAAAAAACAGACAGTTGTGCTTGTGTAAAGAATTTATCCCCCAAGGCTAATCTCAATCATCCGCCCTCCTTCCTTAAACTTAGATTTTTGGGTTGATTAAATGGTTCCCATTTTACGAATCTGTTAACCCACTATAACAAGCCGGTTTTCAAATCAAAGATGATTTGTTGAAAAAGAAAATGTTCATCAGTGCTACAAAGTAGTAACGTGTACGCATGTTTTTTCCTCGGAAGTACTAGTATGTCCTCGGTGTGTGAGCCACTGTTGTCGTTTTAATTAATAAAAGAAGCAGTGTGGCTACTCGGCTGCTGTCCTAGAGGGGCACAGCCCTGCCGATTTTTCAGCTCGTCACACTGCGGAAACTCTGATTTGGGAGATCGGAATTGTTTTCGGGCTGGGGGGAGGTGGGTTGGAGTTTTTGGGTGGTGAGGGACACTGTGGCCATCCAGGACCAAGCCTGGGTAGCTCTGGGAAATGCTGCATAATTTTTCCATGCCATTGTACTATAAAGATAAGGTTTTTGTGGGGGGAAAAAGGCGGAGTGGGGGTAATATTACAACAAGGCTAGAAAAAGGCAAATCAGAATCCAGGACTGCAGTCACAACTGCATCCTGGACTGCAAAGTACTCATATGTTTGGACCAAAGCCTTTATGACACTCAAGGTATGCTTTTATAAGAACAAGGATTCTTATTAAGGAACTTTGTCCCCATCTGTCCTCCTAGCTATCTGGAATCAAGCAGCTGAGCACCGCTGTGTGCGGTTTATTCCACGTTTGTGTAACGTTGCCGTACGCCGCCTCGTAGACCGTTTCAATATTTGTGTGCTTTAATGTGGCATATTTTTCCGTACCGTCTGAAAACTGCAGGTGGAATTTTCACACGTATGTGACTAGCAGAGGTGTGTAACCACCTTGTACACACCTTTGGTTGGGCCTGCTGCTTCCAAGAGTGCTTTGAAGAAGCTTATCGCAGTACAGATAACCCCATGTCACTACACTCTAAAACGATGCATTCCACAGTCCTGTTGGCGGTATAGTGAGGTTAAATGGATACTACTGCACAGTAGGTGGATGGTAATGGCCGTTGATAATGGTATCCGCTCATTCAAGAGCAAAAACGACTGAGTCTAAAGTCAAAATGAAGTTTACCTTTGCAGATGACAATGATGGTAAAAAAGCAACATTTACAAAATGAATTATGAATGGAATATGGCTATTCAAATAAGTGCCAAACAGCAAGTTAATAAAACATTTTTCTATAGGACCTTTTATCAAATGAGAGCTAGGAATTTACTAAACTTTTTAAATTACTAAGTTAAAAAATGTGGGTTGTCGTTTCTCACCTGCATCTTCTTGAACCCAAGCTGGACACCCAAGCAACCAGTGTCATACCTTGTCAATCAAGGCAACAAGCCTGGTTTAATTAATCTGCATTTAATATTCCAGAGTTCCATGGCTTGTATTGAGCCCCTGAGTCAGTTCTACAGCTTGGTGTGCTGATGTGATTCTCAAAGTTCCACCTCGAGTAATTGACTGGTTGTGTGGCCTGATTGGCCGTTCTTGTCAGTTGTAATGCGTCTTTATTAACTTGCTGGTGATTAAACCTTTTGAAACCCAGAGGATTGGGGGTCCAGTGTAAGTTGTACTATGTTTGAATATTCTCGTAGTATATTTTAGGTTTTCTGTCACCATACTGTGTGTGTGTGTGTGTGTGTGTGTGTGTGTTTTTCTTCTTTTTTTTTACATAAATGACCTGTAAATTTTTTTCCATGGATGTAGCAAAGATAGTCCATAATCATATTCAGAAATCAATACTTATGTTGAGCTCACTGCCCAGTGTGTGACAGTCTTGCTTTACCAATAAGCTTACTGTAGGAAGAACATCACCCCTTGCAACTGTAAATGTACAATTGGATGTAATACTCCTATAGATATGTTAAGCTTTCACTTCTGTCTGTTAATCCACTTAAATGCATGTAACTATTTAGTTGGCAAAGTAGCAATTCAAGATTCTGCCCACAGGGTACTGTTATCCAGAAAAAAACAAGAAAATATGAAGTAATCCCCCCCATCTCTGTGTTAAGTGTTTTTTTGTTTTGTTTTTTTTGTACAACAAAAATTACATTTGCAGATAGACCGATATATAGGAGTGAAATATAGGAGTCTTGAATTTAATAATCTCCTTACGCCCCAGTGCCCCACTATACCACAATCACTGCGAAGGACTCCAGTGTCTAAAGTTGTCTCCTAATTTTTCAGAAACCCAGATAAGTATGTTGTTGCTGTTGAGGACCATGCAGTTTCGTAGTTACAAAGGCACAGATAGCTGTTTTCTAGACTGAGCATTGCTTCTCTTTATGAAATGCATTTTCTGTGTCACTGTGTTTCTCTTCTGTTACTCTCTCTGAGAGAATGATCTGCCAGTGTGCCAGTCTCCGTATTGTATATGTTGGCCGAATAATTTCTTATTGTAGAAATCTGAAATTGAGTGTAGTTCAGCATCAGTACGTTGTATTGTAGCTTTATTATACACTGTGTATGTATGTATACATATATATATATTATATACATGCATATGCATAGGATGTCTGTATACAATATACACTGTCTATACAGTATATATACTGTATACAGTTATAGTGTATATGTGTTATATATATTCATATATATACACACACATGCACACAAATATATGCGTACAGCTTTTGTTTTTTGTTTTTTAAAAAGGAAGACCCCTTAACCTTTGTCCAGTCAAAACTTCTTCAACCACTTAGTTGTCCATATTTGGATTGATATCATTTGAAGATGGTCTTTGCAGTTACTGGAATATAATTTATATAATTGTCTATCTTAAAATATATCTGTATTCTTTCATTGCAATAAAGATATAGAAAGCAAATACAATGTGCTTGTTTGTTGTCTGAAATTTGGTGGATTCTTGTTGCAAACAAGTGTCTAAACCACTGAGCTCACATTCATGACATGAGGTGTAGTGCCAAGTAGGATTTTAAACCAAAAAATGTGTTCTCCATGCAGATTTCAGATGAGTTATACATAAGTGTAAATATTTAATTAAATCAAGATGGAGATGCTTGCCAGTCAGCCAGTTATCTACCTGGCTGACTGGCAACCTGTCAGTGACGACCGTCAGGGCAAAAATATTTCAATTTCAATTTCAAAAATACAAAAATAACAAAAATAATTAATTGTATCCATTAACTATCCAATAATAATTGTATCCATCAATAAATTTATATTCATTTATTTAATTGGAGTTGTTGAATAAGTTATTTTCCATCAATCTGAATGGAAAAGGTGACAAATGTAGAATTTTATTCACCTTTTATATACACTGCAAAAAGCAAAAATAAGTCTTAAGTTTTATTTAGGCTTAAAATCTTATTTCGATTTTATTCTTTTTCCTAAGTGCGAGTTGCCAATTGGGTGAGAACGTCATTTCTCAAGCAAACTAACTTAAAACAAGCTAATATTTTCTACTTGAGAAAAAAAACAAAAACTTAAAGGCACATTAGGTAATTTTGGGCTTCTAACGGTCAAGAAAGGAATTGCAGCAACAAATACACTCAAACCACAACACTGTTTATCCCAATCCTTCTCTGTGAATGCACTGACATTGAAATGCCATTGGCTGTGGCAATTAGAACCAATTTTCAACCAATGAGCTTGAATTATTGTACAGCTATACAATGTTTTGGTACAGAGTGCTGGCCCGTCAAATGCATATTTTGAAACCCGAATTTAAAGACTATAAACACTGGCACAGGGTGAATCAACATGTCATTGAGACTTTTTCAATGATAGGAAGGGCTTTACAATGGTCTTGTAAAAATGTTTTAACACAAAAATCTTACTTATTGTACCTTTATGTCTTATTACAAGACTAAAATGCTTGTTAAAATGCTGCCATTCTTTTCAGTGAATGTAATACTGGTACCCAGATGTCATAATATTGTCTAATCATTTCTATTTTTTGTCATTGAAGCTTGAGAATTGGGTATTGCACCGACAAACCAATCATTCTTAATTGCAAGTCAAAGTGCGATGGTGCATTTCTATTGTCCAAAATGCATATTTTTTCTTCTGTGGTTGACACGTGTGTTCATTGACACGTCTGCTTGATATGATGTGGTATTGTTTCTATTTTATGCCACCTCCTTAAACGGATGAAAGCTATCAGACTGGCTAACAATATCAAGTTGCTAACTAATGACCACCTATTATCCTGACAGTCTAATGTAATGCCTAGTTGACAATCAGAAACCCTCCCAATTATCTCAGTTTTACAACTTCAAATATTACATATTAAACATATTTTCAGCTTGAAATCCTGCAATGAGGGGAGCAGAGGTGGAATCTTGAACAGAAACCCACAATAGCCAATGAGAACCAAGCTGACTGAAGTAGAAGTAGCTGAGCCCGCAACAGCAAACTTTACAGTGAATACAATGAGGATCCAAGCCAGGTGTACCATAGAAATGGAAGTATGTCGCAAAAGTATGACAAGAATGGTCTATTGCAGTGTCCCCTCAAGACTAACACAGGATTTTCTTGAGACTTTCCTTATTTCTGCTGGTGGTGATGATGCCCAATCAAATGCTGTACGTATCACTGTAATGAGTGGTTCTCAATAATGACACCCAAGTCCTTGTAAAAAACAATTTATCACAAAACGTTCATAATAAATCATAAGTTACAGAAGTGTTTTTCTTTGTACAACTGACACAACACGTAGAACCCAAGACAGCCTATAATTTCATATTTGAGAGACAAGAAGTCACAGTCCATACTTCATATTAGTCTCCCCTTTGTCCTTTCTGATGCAACTGCTTTGCATCATTGTAATTTATTCAACCACTGAGGATTTGCAAAAATTACTCTTGAATATAGCTGCTCCATCCTTTTCATGAGCTTGTCCCCATGTTTACATTGTTCTAAAGAGATAACGTCAGTCAAAGTACCAAGTGCTTTTTGAAACAGAAATAACTAGGTTCTTACAGATCTGTCCCATCAGAAATGTTGGTGTGCTAGTTAGTTATTTCCAGAGGGGACAGAGTATTTGTTGGGGAACAATGGGTAAACCTGAGTCTGATGGGTATTGTGCAGCATTGTAGGGCTCACAGTCCAGCACACCCTGCTTCACACTGTTTACACAGTTTCACCGGGGACCTGTGGTGGTGTGTTCTCGTCAGGGGGTTTGGTGCTCTCCGTGTCCCTGGTGCAGGGGCTGACCAAGATCTCCATGCTGTTACAGTTGAAAGGGGAGCTGACCTCCGAAGTCCGGTCGCCTGCCTTCTCTGGGTTGGCCTGCAGGGCAGCAGAGGCGAGTGGCAGGTTCATCATGTAGAACATGCTTCCCAGCCGCCGAGAGACCTGCAGCACAGGAAACAGGAAACGGGAGTTAAAATGCACTCACCTGAACAGAACACCTCAATTCAAACTAAATGTTGGGCATACCTAAATGATTAATGTTTTGTAAACTGATTATTCACCTAAGTAACTTACTGTAAAGTGCTGAAAATCTTTAGAACATGGACCCCTTGAATCCCCTTGAAGTTGCAGAATACCACATGCTGGCATTTGCAATTCATAAATAAAAGTCTATTAGCTTTTTAAATGAAAGCTAATGGTTGTATCAGGATCCCAGCAAACATTTTCATGCGGTTAAAGTCGGTGAAATGCTGGTGAAAACCTTTGAAGTGAGTTTTCCAGGCAACTAGAATCTAGCCAGGCTATATCCAGATAAAACTAAAGCGATATTGGGGTTAGCCTTGTTTATGTCAAAATGTTTCTCAAACCTGGATTTCCACCCTTCCAGACATCTAGATTCCATCTTTTGCTCATTGGGAGAAAAAAACAAGGAATGTTTCATAAGGTCTAGTGAGGTGTGACCGATTGGAGTGTTTCTCACATTAGTGCAGCCTGTTATGCTAAAACAGGTTTTTCAACAAACTAAACAGAGAGCCCAAAGCCAGTGGGTATTATTTGGCTGTCTGGAGCTATCTGGAGCCATGACAATGAACAGACAGCCTTTATTTCACTCGGTGGCCTAATTTCTGTATTCTGGTGTTTATTCTGGTATTTAGTCTGTGATGTTGAAAGTGAACAGGCTGGTCTGGTACCTGGGATCGGATCTTGAGTGCTGGGCCCAGTTTTAGCCCGAGTGTGTCCAAAAGGTGCTCCTCCGTGAGGAGGGGCAGAGTCTCTCCATCTATCATGTGATCCTTGAACGTCTGCAGGCAACAATCATCAGCAAGTGAAAAATCTCTTTAATTTACCACAATATAATTTTGTGGAAACAACATGTTTGCCAGCAAGAGTGGAGCAATGAAAAGAACCTTCAATTAAAATTTACCTGTGCATACTCTGAACAGCTGGGGATGTTGTTGATGAAATTATACACGTCTTCCACTGTCCATTTCCGGAGGTCTTCAGCGGATGACATGTCCTCACCATTCAAAAAAACACCGTGGGGCCCTACTGAAAAAAATTATAAAATGAATGATCTGTCTGTCTATGTGTGCTTTTCAAAAGTGCATTGAAATCATTTGAAGGTATTAGTAGGTAGAAAGCACATTTATAGCAGGTCAGTATTAATGTGCCTTACAAAGTGCAAAAGGTCAAAGAAGTAAAAGAGCGAAGGTTGAAATAAAGGGACAACAAAAGTGGCTGGAAGCAGAGCTCGTGTTGATTCTTTGCTAGGTCTGACATTGGTGTGACACCAAACTCACCGGAAGGCAGGAGTCCATTGCCCGGCACTGGGAAAATGTAAGGTACGTTTGGAAGTGCGGTGGAGGAGGATGGGTACATGAACTTCTCATGAAACGTGGAGCAGGGGTTGGGCATGTCCTTGTCCCCAGTGCCAGGGTTGCAGGTGGCAGCATCTGCACAGCCTTCCTGGCTAATGGTGCCATTTTTGCGAAGCCCTGATTCACAGTCCTTGTAGTTTTTCCCACTGCCAGATGTCAGTTCGGCGTCCATCTTCGTCAGATCTGCCTTATTCCCCATCTCATTCCCTGGCTCACCCTTCTCTTCTGCCTCCTTCTCCTCCCCTAAGACCCCCAGGCTCTGTTCAACACTCTTGTCCTCCAATTGTCCCTTAGAGCCAGCTGAGTTGCTGTCTGCAGCCTTGTGGTTAGCTGCCCTCCTGCTGGTCCTCCGCCCCCTCTCTCTCTGCAGTGTGCTGATTGGTGGATAAGGACTGGCAGACATAAGCAGGCTGTTGGCCTGCAGGTCCTCCAGGGTGGTACGGTGTACATAGACATCACTGGGAAGGTGCCCCTCGGGAACTCTCTGGCGCCCCCTGTACACCATACTGTTTGGTGGGATACCCTGGAACACCATAGGGGACTCAATACCGAGAAGCCCCTTCTGGTGGGCATTTTCTATCTCCTTTTGGTGCAGTATGGCATTCATCTCCATTCTGGAAAAGCAAGATGCAGGCATGATGCATGTTACTGCAAGGAGCTTATATTCACTTCAGATTTCTGCGGATGCACTGATGTAAGCATGCTTGTGCGTGTGTGTGTGTGTGTGTGTGGGGGGGGGGAGGGTGGGGGTGGGGGGGGGCAGGGGGGTGGTATGGGCACAGAATAGACAGGAGCGGTTACCTGGCAATATTCTGCTTGTGAAGCATCTCCTGTCGCCGGGCAACCATCTCCATGGGCTCTGAAGGTAGGAAGCTATATCCTGTAGAAAGACACGCAATCAGACAAACATGAGAGATTAATCATATCAGATTTAATGGGCATTATTGCACTTGTACATTTACAGTCTAGGAAAAAGGTTACAATTCAGCTGTGAAGTGTAATTCCAGACTTTTGACTTGAGGGCTATTCAGTGCATTATACACAGATGAACCAAAACATTATGACCACCTCCCTAATATGCTGTTGGTCCTCCACATGCCCCAAAACAGCTCTGACCCGCCGAGACTTGGACTCTACAAGACCTCTGAAGGTGTCCGTTGGTATGGGGCGCCAAGACATTAGCAGCAGATCCTTTAAATCCTGTAAGTTGCGAGGTAGAGCCACCGTGGATCAGACTTCTTGTTCCAGCACGTCCCACAGATGCTGGGGAATTTGGAGGCCAGGATAACACTTTGAACTCTTCGTCATGTTCCATTCCCAAACTATTTGTGCAGTGTGGCAGGGCGCATTATCCTGCTGAAAGAGGCCACTGCCTTCGGGAATACCATTGCCATGAAGAGGTGTACCTGGTCCACACTAATGTTTAGGTAGGTGGCATGTGTCCAATTGACTTCCACAAGGGCTTCCCAGGAGAACATTAAGCATTAACTGGCTTGTCTTCTTTCCACAGTGCATCCTGGTGCCATCTCTTCCCCAGGTAAACAGTGAACATGTACCCGGTTGTCCACATGATGTAAAATAAAATGGGAATCATCGGACCATGTGACCTTCTTCCATTGCTTCAAGGTCCGTTGCATAGTTCCGACGCTCACATTGTAGGCACTTTTGACAGGGGTTAGCATGGGTACTCTGACCAGTCTACACAGCCCCATACGCAGCAGGATGTGATGCACTTTGTGGTGACACATTCCGCCCGTAACCATCATTATAGTTTTCTGTGACTTGTGTCACAGTCGCCCTTCTGTTGGTTCAGATCAGACGTGATAGCCTACGTTGCCCTTGTGCATTGATGAGCCTTCACCCTGTCGCCAGTTTGTGGTTTGTTCCTCCTCGGACTACTGTGGGTCAATACTCACCATTGCTGACTGGGAGCACCCTACAAGCCTTGGCATTTTGAAGATGATCCAACCTAGTTGTCTGGCCATAATTATTTAGTCCTTGTTAAAGTCGCTCAGGCCTTTAGGCCTTCTCATTTCTCACCGCATCCAACACGTCGACTGCGAGAGCCAACTGTTTGCTTACCATCTAATACAGTATATCCCAGACCTTGACATCGACGTTTGCTTCATCTGTGAGTGGTCAGAATGCTTTGGATCATTGGTGTATATACATATTTCTTCAGAAGACATCCATCAGTAGAAACTAAAAATATGTACAAATATCAAATATGGCCTTTAATATAACTACACATGCCACAATAAAGTTTATACATTTCTACAAAATGGAAAGCGTTTTATCAAGCACTTAAAAACCTCCCAGGTCAGAGAACACAAATTTACAGTCCTCTAAAAGAGCTAATAATTTTTAAAATGGAGCTCTGAAAGTGTTAAAATTGGCAACCAGGCACAAAGTGGAGTGGGCATCTAGCTTACCTGCTCCTGGGAATCCTCTAGTCGGCATGATGTTGGCATGGGGGGTCAGGGGAGGGCCAAGGTGGGCACCCATGTGGACCTGCCGTGCATCCGACACCTCAGTTGGAGTCACCAACTCGCTGGAGGAAAGATAAGCCAGGTCTAAACAGACTCTTACAGAAATAATAACATCTAAAGACAGCATCTTTGTGTCATTTCGAAAGCATGGAGTGTCATGTGTGACTACCACAAAGAAGCCAATTTTCTTGCTCAACACTGGGTAACTCAGTGTTAAAGGGTATATTGAATGGTTTCAAAATAATTTCACATGGCATTCGTTTAACACTTGTGCTATAATGTGATGCAACCAGCTTGTCATATATGCTAGCAAATACTCCACTTGCTTCTTGTTGCAGATTTGCAAACAATAACCAGGCTATAACTATATCCACCACCTCATCCAGAATGGCTTACATGTACATAACAAGGTGAAAGTGAAACTAGCAGAACAGACAAGATAATTCTGAAATATTTCATGAAGAATCAGTGGACCTGAAGATCAGCTGACAGAAATATAATTTACTTGAAATGTGGAAGCACTAAGAGAGAGATGCAGGGAGTGTTAGTGAGAGAGCAAGAAATGTGTTTCCTGGTTGCGGGACAACAGAGAGGGAGCTCACCGGTCCATAAAACGGGGCTCAAACTGGCCTGGGACGCTCTGCAGCCGCTGCTGGCCCTGTGCCAGGAGCTGTGGAGCCATGGCCATCTGATTCCTCATCATCATCTCCTGCCTTTGCCTTAGCTCTGCCACAGCAGAACAAACAGAGAGGCACACTGTGACAAGCATGATAAAGCACAATGCTACGCATAGAAACAAACACACTATGCATCAAACACAATGGTCAACATACAAGAACATTTTCGTATTCTTATCATAATTTCTCTTGCTTTTTTTCGTTTAAGATCTGTTTGTATGTGTGGTTCTTGCACAAGCAAGGCCCAAAATGAATAATCAATAAGCAAAATGGCACAAATAAAATAAAAATGTTACATTCAAACAAGTTACTCAGTCCTATTATTCTTCTCCTGTCGGATTTCAGTCTACCGTGGAACTTACCCCCTGCAGACATGCCGTTGACCATTCGGTACCAGTGCTTTTCATCGATAGGGCCCTGCTCTCCCAGAGCGGTCATCTTCCTCAGATGCTCTCGGGGTGTCATGACACAACAGTGGCTATAAACCCCTGATTGTGTAGTCACTCTACAGAGCAAGCCAGAAACACACACATTATAATGTCAATAGTATAGCTTTAAATTGGTAGCTTATGGTGGCAGCAATTAGGTGCTGATAAAAGAAGACATGCTACATTCTCAAAAATAAAGTGACAGTGGAGGTACATTTTTGTTCTTCAAGGATGAAATTTCCCAAATGTACCCTGACCCAAAGAGTACAGTAATGTTCTCTTTAAATAAGTATGTTTCCAAGCAAAAATGACAAATTAATTATATATTGCTGACTAGGGGTACAATGTCATATACCTATAGAGTACCATCCCTGAGATTTGTACCTTTTTAGGAATTTTTCTTGCCTTTATTTCTGAGAGTGCCCCTTAACACATGCTACCATGGTTGCACTCTTTAAAAGTATTTTTTTACTTTTCTTCACAATTTACCAGGTATAATACCAAAGCTTGAAGTGAATGTTCTGTAAAGGTATCTGAAAATTCAATCCAAGGAAAGAAGACACTAAACACACAAGATTTTAGTTTAATCTTTTTGTAACAGCACTAAAACTGGTAATTTGATATGAAAACAACAGGAAAAGTTGATAGTTGAAGGAAAGCTTAAATTAGAATTCTACAGCCTTTCATGTGCTCCTCACATTTAATTTACCACTAGAGGGAGTGAAGTACACTACCTCAGTACTTTCACAATCTTTTTTCCATTGTCCAATGTGATATCGTGCTTAGGCACTGCAGATATTGCTGCAGAGCCAACAACAGTACTAGACACTGCTACGACTATACATTGAAGTAACCTGATGCAATGTCGTTTCAGTGTTTATAGCCCACCATCTTACAAAGTATCTCATAAAGCATCTTTGCTCATCCCTATCTAACACTTGCATGTTGTTTGTGAGGAGATGGTTTAAATCATGGTTGCTACCTTGTAGATAAATTAACTGTAGACTATTTTTGTTGAACTTGTAGTTTTCCTGGAGTGAACTTTGAACAGTATTCTGTTCCCAAAAATACTTGCACTAACCCCACACAAAAGAGTATTTTATTCAAAATATTAATAGTGAAATGGGATGACTAGTATTTAGTATATGATGATTCTATGATGATATTATGAGGGCGAAATATGTGTGTAAAATGATAAAATTCAGATAATTTGTCATTTTGGGCAGAAATATACAACATAAAGAAAATATGTACTATGTATTTTCGATTTGCCATATATTGACAAATATTTGATTTGTAAGGGAGGATCTTGCAACAATGCATTTTGAATTTCCTTCGTATGCTAATTAGTAAACATTTGCGGATCACTTTGTCTTCACTTTGTGACTTTGTACACTGGTCTCAAAGATAAAGCAAATACGTGGCAGTATGAATTACTTTCCATTTGGAAAGGGGGAATACTTGCGCCTGTCACTGCTTACCATGTGAATCCAGACAGGCTGCATTAACCTGGATAATATGGTAGCTAAAGTCTGTGCTGGTAACTGCAGATCTGAAAGAAACACTCATTGGGAAACTACACTAGCGCTAAGGTGCAAGTGAAAACCAGAAGCGCAAAGGTGTAAAGTGTGAGGGACAGTTTTACTGTACCCGTGAGGTCGCTGTCGATGACTTGAGATCTAATTCCTCTTCTCCTCCCACTTGCCCGAATGTCACGTTCCTGGGAGAAGAAGAAGAAAACAGGAAGAGAGAGAAAGGAAGAAGGAGAGAGAGAGAGAGAGACAGACAGCTTAGACAGAGCCTCTCTCCGTGCAGCGAGTCTCTTGTTCTGCTCTGGTCGTGAAGAGGAGCAGGGATGTGTCACAGCACATGCACAGGAGGTCCCATCTGCGGAAAGTCCCTGCTCTGTAGTGCTTCTGCACGATGGAAACGATGCATGTGCGCCAAAGAGCCGAGCTGAGCCAAGTCAGAGCAAGCTGTTTCACAACGCACAGCCAGGTCTGATCTGAAATCATGTCACGGGGAAACCGTATACAGTACTGTGCAGAAGTCTTAGGCACCCTAGACTTTATTATGTTTATTTATTTTCTGTGTGTTAGTACAAAAGAACACATTTCAAATTTTCAAATATCCATTTTCCAAAAGATTAATTTTTACAGACATTTTTGTTTAAAATTTTTAAAAGTAACATATTACTCTAAACAATTGACTACTTTTTACATAAAAACTTGATCAAGGCTGTCTGAGATCTGAAGCAAGAAGCCGACCAAAGTTTGCAGAAGATCTGTGGCAAGTTCCCCAACATGCTTGGAATAACCTCCCTGCTGATAGTCTTATCTGCAGGACAGCCTTGGCTATCTCAGAGAAGTGATGCAGTTTTAATGCCGAAGGGTGGTCACAAAAAATATAGATTTGATTCAGTTTTTATTCCTATTCTGCCAAATTACTAAAAGTAATTTAGCAATGGAAGTAGAGTACACTGTCAAATCTTCTATACTGTTATGGGATAGCCAATGGATGACCTTCAAAATAATAACAGCTGCTTACCCACTAATTCCCAAGTACTTTTGGAGACCTATTCAAGACAGCAGTGTAATCTAAGGTTTGTAATCAAGATTTGTCATGGGGGACCCCTGTGTATTCTTGTTATTGTGTTACAGGTATACCTCTTGATCAACTGAAGTTGTTCAAAAAGTTTTGCGTGTGTGTATGACGTGTTCTTCTGCAACCATTTGCACATTTAGTTGATTTATTGTGTTTGTGGAGGGGCACACATGGTGACCATGTTCCCGACCATGAATGTATTACTCCTTACCGCCCCACACCCTCAACTCCAAAGTGTGCTTACATGATTTGCCAGGCTCAAGTATTACACCCTGTCCCACAGTCCACTGAGAAACCCACTTAATCTCAGGCCTCTAATCCCAAATTAGTCCAGAAGTCTGCCAGGAACATCTGCTGACCCCCAAACGCAACCTTGCTACCTGCCTCCCCCAACCCCCACCAAGGCCCCCTCTTCCCCCCAAGATCCTATTAGCTAAATCCTGGCTATGCAGCACTTTAACTGGATGTGCTGGAGTTAATCCGGGCGTTTAGAGTTTTACCCTCAGCAAACCTTGCCTGTAAGCATCCTGGACAATAACCCATGAGTGCTAATCCTATTAGACTCCATTAGCACACGAAGATGTCCCAGAAAGACCTTGGGACAAATCTGGGGCACAATTGGATTGTTTAAGCGCTTCAAAAACGTGTCGCACGCACCCCACTGACAATGGAGCTGTGGGACACACCTGTGCACAGCTCCATTGAGACTGACCGACACCGAGACTGAGCTGGAGCATATCCACAGACCCAGAGAGAGAGAGTAACCCGTCACCTCCAGAGCAGAAGTGAGGATGGAGCTTTGGCAGTGTGTTTTGTGTGCACGTGGGCCTCATTATCTCAGTGTGCGCACCACATCTGTCTAACAGTCTGTCTGTCTGCTACTACTACGTCCGTGTCATGGATCTCTCCGTTCACTCATTTGCGTGTGTGTGTGTGTGTGTGTGTGTACATGTGTGTGTATCTGTTTATTTACAGTAAACACTCTTTAAACCAGAGCTTCATACACTACACAGAATTTACAGTACCGTCACTCCTCCATCTCCCCAAGCTCATTTCTAGGGTGGCGGGTAGTACAAGAGCAGTGCCGGGGTTTGAGAAAACGAAACTGGGAAAGTACAGTTGCACTCACCCGCTGGTGTTTGTCACGTCGTCTCCTCTGTCCCCACACGCAGCCCTGAAACGACACGCGGCCGGGGTTGAGTGCTTACGTCTGCGTGACTCTCGCGTGACTCTTCCCTGACTCTAGTATCTAGTAAGCAAGCCTGGATTTGGCATCTTCACACTGGCATATTAATCCAACAGGAAGAAGCAGGGCTTGTACAAACACGCGTGGCAGAGAAACAGGTCGGCCTCGTCTGCAGCAGCCTCCGCCTGGAGGTTGAGCACATTTATGGGGGGGTGACTCATGCAGAGGTGGAAATGACTGGAGTGTATTTGGCCCCGAGGCAAAAGATGCTGTAGTTTTGTTTTGATTTTTTTTTCTCTCCCGTTCTACAGAGAAATTTTTATCTGCACACCACACATCATTACAGGATCCCTAACTGATAATAACAGGGCTGAAGTAAACAGAGACGGATCATGTTTACATGGATAGGAACTGCTACGCTAGTCATTTGACATTAATTACAATATGTCTGTTAAAAAACACTTTTTGTTTGTAGTCACAAGTGCATAATGACACCCCCTCTCAGGGTCCAGACTTGGTCCCTCCCATCTAAAGCCACATCACCAATCTGAATGCGGAGAATGAAAGATACCTGTTATATGTTACAACAGAACCAGTCAAGGGCAATGACATAGTTAGCTTTGACCAGTCTGGCCCTTTTCTCTGACCTCTCTCATGAACAAAGCGTTTCTGCCCGCAGAACTGCTTCTCACTGGATGTTTAGTTTTTTTGGACTATTCTCTGCAAACTAGAGAATGTTGTGTGTAGACCATCCCAGGAGATCAGCAGTTTCTGAGATACTCAAACTACCCTGTCTGGCACCAACAATCATTCCATGGTCAAATTCACTGAGATCACATTTCCTCCCCATTCTGATGGTTGATGTGAACATTAACTGAAGCTCCCAACCCGTATCTACATGATTTTATGCATTACACTGCTGCCACACAATTGGCTGATTAGATAATAGCATGAATAAGTAGGTGTACAGGTGTTCCTAATAAAGTGCTCACCTTGCGCTTAAAGTGAGGTACAATTGACCAAAGGGGCAGAATAAACACTTTGCAAATGTGCGAAATTTGCAAAGTTGAAAGCTTTGAGTGTCTCTGGAAAATTATGCTTGCTGAGATAATAAGTGTCTCAGACCAGGATTCAGACTGATGGATTTGCTGCCCGATAATCTAATTAAAGGAATGAATTAAAGCAAAACTGCTGACAATGTAAATCAGCCCATATTAGACTACATATTAGCAACACTACTATTGCCCCACACAAAAGCCACCAACCTTTATAAAGTGTTAAAGAATGTACAGTACAAGTCACCATGAAAGCAATACTATCAATGCAAATTATTAATCCTCCGCCTGGGAGAGCATATAAATACCAAAGGTATTATAATTTTTATGGATTTAATATTTAGAAAGAGTTCAAAATACCTTACGTGCATTAAAAATACACTGCCCACTGGGAAGCTTTTTGAAACTACAATTCCATCTCCCACTAAAACAACAACACTGATGTGACCCCTGCACTCTATGGTGTCAACATCACATTAGAAAGACCAGGATTCACACTTAGCATCTCAACTTTAGACAAAGAGAGGGGGACAGAGAGAGAGAGAGGGGGGGGGGGCAAGATAGATGTAGCGTGAGTGTTGAAGTGAGGAAAGATGTGTACACACAGTTGGAGATAGAAGTGATAATTGTGACTCAAAGAGGGAAAAAGTGAGATAAGAACGCCACAAAAACATACGCAGAGAACAAGCGAGCGCGGAAAGAGAGCGATAAGGCTAAACGGCGTGAAACAGAGAGAATGGGTGTGAAGGTCGTTACAACACATCAAAGAGTGCACAGGAAGTGGGGGAGCCTGTTCCTTTGAGTGACTCACCTGCAGGTCCCTCCAGAAAAGCCGCTCGTCCCCGCAGCAGAGAAACCAAAAACAAACTCTGAGCGAAGCAGACTCTGCGCTGCTCGTCTCCTCCAGGTTCCCTGCTCGACGGAGACACTTTCTCTAGGCTAACTGAAAGAAGTACTGGTTTGACAGCTTGGAGACCACGCCCTGCTCAGCGTTGTGCCGAGCCTTAACTAAAAAGATCTTTAAATACAGATTCATGTTATCTTCATTAGCCTGCTTTATCTCCTCCACTAAGCCCCCCCTTCCCTGACATCATGGCGATCTCTTGTCCAACTGCAGGCCTGACGCAGCGCTGAAACGTAATTACAAGAGTACTGCCTAATCGTGGACGCTAAACCTCTTTCAACGTTTACCTCGGTAATCCCTTGTTAGCACTTAAGGCCAGTAGTAAGACACCTAAATACTCTGCCTCTTTTTCCAGTGGGTAAAAGGGCATGTAAGCCTACATTGGCCTGCAGCAGAGAGGAGAATTCACCTCTCCTACGCTATATTTCTATTTATCAAGTTTGTGTTTTTGCATTTTACTGCAGATATGTTTGGAAACGAGAGCGGGGTCAAGGCTCAGGTTTGGGTGGAGACCCTGGAGAGGTGGCTGACTATTTGATGAAAAATCCTCCTCAATGTGTTGCTGGGATTATCTCCTCAGACTTCTTAAGCTGACAGTTTGTGATTACAACCTGCTTACTGTATGCCCTGCAGTACCAAGAATTATTTATTTTTAATACTGTGAGGATAAAGAGAATTAGTCTGCAGTTAGGTGTACAGTAGTTGGGTGGGTTTTTTTGTTGATGATTAGCAGCTCCACAGTTTGGTCTTTTCCAGTCAGTGGAAATCAAGCAGGCACCTCCTGCTGGTCTGAGCTGGCTATCTGACACCACACTGTGATACACCAGTTGCACAAACAGAAGCATGCACCTGCACACCCACACACACACACACAGACACGCACTCAAACTCACACTCACAGTCATTACAAATACATGCACACAAAGAAATGCAATGCATGTATGTATACACACAGAAATCCATACAATCCTTTATCATACTGAGTAATTTCAGCAAGAAACTGTTCAGTCTCATGAAGTCTGTGGACACAGGGCAGGGATGGGGTACAAAGTGCAGCAAGCAACATGGAGTAATAAAAACACCAGGCCCAAAATACAAATCAACAAGCAACTGTAGTAGTAAACATAGCACAACATGCAATCATAGGCAACATCACAAAGGAAAATAACTATTTGCAGCATTACATTCACATACAGTTAACAGATACTCGTATCCAGAGAAAGGTTCCATGAATTGGCATGAATGAATGTAGTTGTTAACTCACAACTACCAAGACGTTAATCTGTACAGCTCTGTTAATGTATTTGTACATCATGAATACATGTTAACTACATTAGTTATTGCCAATTCATATTAGAATGAAAAATGCAGTATTTGTTATGGTTAACTAATTATACGTTCATCCTATGGTTTGCTAATGCATGAAAACTGAAATAAATAGATACATTTCATGCTTAATTTATTATATTTATCCATCATTAATTAATGTTAATGATTATATTAGTTAATGCCAATTCAGGAACCTTATTGTAAAGTGACCAATGCACTTGCGAAAATTACCTGTGCGTCAGATGTAATAATCATCAGTTGTCCAACCAGATACAGGTCACCAATAAATACAGATGAGAATACGACTAGGCTCACATTTAGTGGTTTTTTATTTTTACTTGGTCTTGTTCACAATTCATGTTTGCATAATGGCTTCTACAATTATTTGTTTATAATGTGAAGAGGAGAGGGGAGCTTATACAACCATGTGAGGCTCCAAAGCTTATCCTGCATGGGTTAAATTGACTTTAACCTGCTGTTGTCTTCTTATGATGAATGTTCAACAGGTTCTGTGAGAGTATTGTGTTTATATGTATATAAGTATATATAGTATGGTTTTAATAAATATATAAGGATAGTGACATAATTTGCTTTTACTTCTTTATTACATTCGTCATAACTTTGGGTTAATATTTCACAGCCAACTATGGGACTGGGTTAAGATAGAGAGCTTCTATTAAAAATGAAATCACGAATGCAGTGCTTAACAATGAAGGATACAAGGCATTAAGACATTTACACCGCTAATTTAAGAATATCCACAGTGTAAGCTTTTTAAACAGGATTTATGCTCGTCTTGTTTTGGCCATGCATTAGAGTCACAGTGAGGTAAATGGGATAAGCGCTGATTTAACCTTTAAAACAGCTCTATATATGCCTTAGGCTGCCCTGGGTCCCTGATCAAAAGCTGCAATTGCTGTTACCGTCTCTCAAATTCAACTTCCAAATATAAACAAAAAACCTTCAAAATAAAAGTCAAATGCCACAGTCGATTTTACACCCTGAATGGCATTTATGCTGTATAAGAAAATAGGTTAAAAAAAATATATATATATATATACTATATATATATATATATATATATATACCTTCCTGCCTCTGCCAGGAAGCTGAGACTTGGTCATAGGTAAATTGTCCAGCAGGACAGTGATCAAAATCCACACAGAAATGGTTAAGTGAAAACAACATCCAGGTTCTCTAATGGCCACCTCAGTCTCAAGACTTAAATCCCATTAAAAACCTGTGGTCTGAACTGAAGAGGGGGAATCCGAAGGATATCAATGATTCTGAAAGGTTCTGCATGAATGGTCAAAAATCAATCCAAATGTGTTCTATAACCTTATCACAAATTATTGGAAAAGACTCATGGCTGTCAACTCTGCCAGGGGTGTTTGCACAAAGTATTATGGGTGCCAATAATTGTGGAACCTGTTTTTGGGGAAATATTTGTATTTTTTATTAGAAAAATGTAAGACTTTGTTTGATTGCATTGAATCATTAATAAAGAACACTGCTTGAAAAATTAAATGTTGGAAAATTAAACTGTACTATTTTAGCTTACAGCATTTTTTGTGCATACTTACCAATAATTCTGGAGCATGTTCTATACATCTAACCTGGCTATACATGTTTCAGATTCAGATCTGTTAACTAGGTTTGTGCTTGGTTAAAAGATGGAGACAGTGAACGGAATGGTGAATGGCTACCTGCAGAGTAAAAAAGAAGGGAAAAACAGCGGGAACACAACAAAACAACATGGAACATAACAATAGAATACCTGTGAAATCTAGAATGTTGCAGGGAGAAGTGTTGGTTGGCCAAGAAGGACTCTTCGCCCAGGGCCAAACAGCAGTCGAATACTGTACATCACTAGAGAAAAGCATCTGATAAGGGATTGTAATGTAATGTAATGCATTCCCTACCCACTTCAATTCCCCAGGTCATCATACATAAGAGATTAATTAAATAAATTAAACAAATTGCTACATGCATTTCTGCAGAGTGCAGAGGTGATGCATTATTTCAGATTAGAACTGACAATCTTGCAGCCTTGTGGTTAAGCTCTCTCAAACCACTACACCACATGGCCTTCTGATCCCATAAGAAGAAAACAAAACAGAAAGCGTGTCACAGGGTTGTATTCTCTCAAATAATTGAAATTCATTGATCAAAGCTGAGTTTATTTAAACCCAGGAACCCTTCCTTGTTACTACTGTCTTTAAGACATGCAACAACAACAACATCTCTTTAAAAAAGATGATCAGCCATATTAACATCACCCAAGATAAAATCAGAAATGTCCTGGAAAAACATTACATCAGCTGTCAAAGGGGCTATTTAATCAATGTGTTTTCATCACAATTCGTTTTCCCTTGATGGAACAATTAGATAATATTTTTTCTACAAAACAGTATGACTCAGATAAAAATGCACCCATTGCCAGAAACATGTACTGTATAGTTGAACACTTATATTTTAAATACTAAATATGAATGACTTATACATTTTTTGATTATAGTTTTTAGATTATGATATTATCCATAAAAGTGCTTGCCCAGACAGAGTACTGAACCAAAATGTTCAGATAAGTGAATGTGTGTAAGAAGAGCCAATGACACCTTCATTTATCTGCTCATTTTGGTTCACCAATCTGATTGGGCAAGCAGTGTTTTTCTGTTGTCTTTCCCCTGGTATTAGAAAAGGTGGGACAAATAACAGCTGATGAGTGCACAGCCCTTTACTCCTAATCTCTATGTGCCTGACACCCAGTAGAGCTTGACCTTTACAGTAATTATTTGATTGTGGGCAACAGAAATCCCTGCCCTTTCACCTTTCATTGGTAGTGCATTACCAGGCTTGAGGCTGCCTGAGCCAGTGGCAATGGAATGACAACCGAGGCTTTGATAGCTCACACATTGGAATCTACCAATGGCGTTGCACCAATTTCTGCAGTAATGAAGCTTTTGCTGTTAATGACTAAAACTAAAATGACAATTAAAGCCCGCCAATGAACATTTTCTCCAGAGGGGGACTGCATTAGAGCAACTGGCGTTTTACAGACAAAAAAAGGCCTAAAAATTGATTTGTTATTACATATATTGCAGGATTAGTGCTCCATCTACTGTTTGCTTTTAGAAGTGCTAACCCTGTTTCTTGGAACTGTAAATGTACTCAAAACATGGCAATGTTCTAAAATATTACAATATTACATTGTTTTTTTGATATTCCAATATTGGATATTTCTCATTAAAACTTAAACCATGCCCTTATGCACAGACCTTTTTTTTAATCTCAAACAAAACAATGCAAGCGAAAGTAACAACTTCAAGAATCAAGGAGATTCATACTGTAGAAAGCAGTATTTAGATGTTGAGACGGGTCCGGAGCTTCAGTTAATCTTCACATCAACCATCAGAATGTGGAAAAAATGTGATGTAAGTGACTTTGACCGCGGAATGATTGTTGGTGACAGGGTGGTTTAAGTATCTCAGAAACTGCTGATCTTTGTGTGATTTTCATGCACCCTAGTCTCTAGAGTTTGCAAAGAATAGTGTAGAAACCCCCCAAAAAAATCCAGTGAGCAGCAGTTCTACAGACAGGAATGCCTTGTTAATGACAGACATCAGATGAGAATGGCCAGACTGGTCAAAGCTGACAGGCAGGTGACAGTAACGCAAATAACAAAAATGTACACCTACATAAATTAGTAAGGTGCGGTCTTTTATAGCCAGAAAAAAGTCAGGGCTCTGAAGTGATGCACAGCCTACCTTAGCAAACAATCAAAACAACCATACAGTAGATTCACACAATTTATTGGTTTTTCTTATAAATCTTCACAAAGTACCATATTTCATTGTGTTAATGATAATAGCAATTGTATATACTGCAGTTACAATTTAAATTGATATCCCAACAATATCCACCAGCTGGCAGCTGGTTGACCAGATCAGACCAGCTCCATGCACAACATGGTTTGACCAGCTCAAACTATGTTTTGAAACTGCTGGTAGCCAGCAATTTCAAGATGGTCATAGATGGATTTTACAGCAGGGTAGTCAACACAATGGCACAATACGACTGTAACATACAACAAAAACAAACCTTTCATTTTGCATAGGCCTATTACCAGAAAGCAGGTTGCGTGATGCAAGGGCAGTAACCAAGCTGCAGACACTGGTCTTTGTAAACAAGCAGTTCAGATTTTACATTTGGTGGAAGCTTGGAATGTTCAGCGAAGAAAGCCCTGGAATTTTTCTATGATTTTGACTGAAGATACACAGCCTCAGCTGGAACAATCACAGCTCCCAGAGAGCTGCTTTGCACTTTCGTGGAGGGCACTAACATGCCGCTACGTGACAAAAAAATGTCACACCTGAAAATATGACATTTTTAGAAGAAGATGACGGTGAGGGAGGAATTTTAATTTTTAACTTGAAAGAAGTTAATCTGTAACTGGGTTGTATGGGGTTCAAAGGTTAGTAGGAGGGGACAGCGTACACCGTACACAAAGTGGAGATTGAACTTCCCTTGAACTTTACAGTAGAAGTAATACTGTGGGGAACTTATGACTCCTTGGCCTTTAAGATCTGCTATGGTTTTTTTCATCACTGACCCTTTATTATTGATCTTTCAAACCGGTTCCCCCAGGACCAGGGCTGTACACGGGCTTGTGGAATGAACTACCAAATAAAAACAAAATGCAGGTGGAAGACCTCAATGCCAGGTTCCCATGGAAAATATACCCAAGAATACAGTCATACAAGGACACCAATGTCAATCATGGAACAAATTCTGAACATTCAAATTACCAATACACTCATAACATAACCATACAATCCAGTACCTGACCATATTACTAGGCCAAAAACAACAATTACAACAATTAAAGGGAACCTTATTGTTTTCATATTATGTTTATGAAACACATTTTCAAATCACATTTCTATGATTGTATTTTTACATTTTGAAGAAGATATAGCCCTTGAAAATGGTTGTTGCAAATTAATGAGTTACACTATAATCCTGAGATACCAAACACAGCACTGAGATGTCCCGACCAAGTAGTTTGCAAGTTCTGCAGGTGAATTCTTCCAGATATCAAAACAAGAGACACATCCTAAAGCAGCAGGCAACTGTGGACGTTTCACACTGATGGTACTGATACTATCAAGATGAAGTAACCACGTCTGGTTCACCACAAATAACAAAACAGTCAACAACCATATTCTTTCTTTTTATTTGACACCATTTTGGGACCATGGGACAAAATAACCTCAAAACAGTTTCTTACCTGTGACCATAGAACAGACCCTTCAAATTAAACACTTAAAGCCAGATTTACTAAGCCTTTGGCAAAGATTTTCAGGCGCACATATTACGCATTCTGCCCAGGAAACAGGCGCTGTATGTATGAAACTGGCGCACGGGCCTGAAACCGCAGTATGCGTGAGATCTAGGCAAGCTACACTTCTCTCCTTAATGCATTATAAGATATTATAAGTGTGGCTGATTATGTATTCCGTAGAATTTACTAATAATTACTAAAAATCTGAGTAGGCTGAATGCATTGATATGCTGCTTTTAATCGCTTTTGTCCATCGCGGAAAGACATGCTTTTTGCCTTTAACAGAACATTGTTAGAAAATAAAAACAGGGTCATGTGTTTGTTTGTATTAGTTATCCTCCAAAACATTCAATAGGAAATAAACAGGGAAAAACTTCTGTGACAAACAAGCAGCCATACAAATAATTGCGCTTCTGGGAGAAATAAAACATGCCATGTCTCCACACAACGTTCCCATTCTATCCCGGCAATTGTCAAGCTCATTACAACGTTACATCTCGCCTTTGATTCAAACGGCAATAGCCACCACAGCAGGGACATTTTGTGCTGCACTGGATACGCTTTTACTTGGCAGCTGATACAAGGAATACGCCACACGTAGTGAAGATGTCCAATGCACACAACATGTTTTAACTTCGCTGTTTAAGATCTGCCTCTTTTGCAAAATGCGGTTTCTTTTGCACTGTACGTAAATCTGACCCTTAATACACAGCATTACACTGTAATTCGTAGTGGCAGCCATTAAAAACATACCCTTTCCAAAGTAAGAATCAAAACTGCGAGTGTAGCTAGTGAAGAGATAGGTAATGTGACAGTTGCTCCAAATATGCTAAACAAACTGCATTAGGCCCGTCTTAAAGAGAGTATGCAATTAAACCATCAACAAATATTGAAATGAATAGCTTGGAAATGTGTTACTTAGAAGAACAAGTAGGAAAACTGCACGCATTGACGAGTTGGCTTGAATGGTACCTTGCCCCACAGCCACCCTTGAAAGCCTATGACAGAGGGGACCAAAGACCTTCTTTCTGCCAAGTATGTGGCTTGAGGATACTTGAAAAAGGAAGTGGCTGGTGGGAACGACCGTTGGTGGCCTGTGGTTGTCAGTTGAGCTGCTGGAGGAAGATGAACTGTGGCTCAGTGTAGCCGATGGCGGTCCGCAGCATCTGATCGATGGATACGCCGCTACCCCCGTCTCCTTGGGGTGGGGGGCCGATCATTGTCTGGTGGTCGACAGAAATGCTGAGTGGAGGCGGGGCATCTGAGGCCTTGAGTTCCACTAGGCTCGAGGCTGTGGCCTTCCAGAACACTGGGTCCTCAGGCGACACGGCGGGCTTCTGGCCAGGATCTGGGCTGGGAAAATCTGCAGACAGAGGGAGCAAATCCCAGCAAACTAACCAACCAATCAATACATCAACCAACCAATAAAGCAATTGGTCATATGAACCTGTTAGTTAGTTAATTAGTCCATTGGGGCAGCCTGTAGCCTAGTGACTGGGACCCGGATGGTTGGTGGTTGAAGGCCCAGTGTAGCCGCTACAAGATCCATGCACCTGTTGGTTTGGTTCCCCTGGTGTAAAATCCAGGTATGATCATCTTGAAATGATCGTACAGTGCACACTGACCCTGGAGGACATCAAGCCTATCTGCTCCGGGGCCAGCCCTCCCCGCCTTTGCACCTCTCCGCCCCACCAGTCAGAGGCAGAGACTGGGTCCTCACTGGGGGGCTTCCAGGGACCTCTGCCCCTGGAGACAGAAGAGGCTCCATCGCTCGGCGTACGGGTTCGCGACCAGACGACAAGCAGGGACCAGACGTTCTGGTGCAGACCCTGCCACCAGGGCGGGTTCAAACCATAGCTTGAGCTGGTGCTTTCAGCAGGGACTGCCATTGTTAAAGATCAGAATCTGATCTGCTGTTTTAATCATGAATATGATTCCATTGTTAGCACAGCGACACTGAACATCCTAATACCCACCAGATCCTCATATCCAATAAGAGTGGTAGATATGCGTAAGAGTAAATACAGATAGCAGAGATCCAGATATATGGAAATCCAGTTGAATATCATCTGAATATCGCTTCAATAATTTGAGACTAGTGCCGGTGTTTACCTTTGTGTACTTTGGCTTTGTGCTTCTTCAGATTCTTCACATCCGTGTAACAGTTTCCACACAGTTCACAGATAAAAGGCTTCTCTCCTGCAAAGGCACAGAGAGGTCAGGCTGAAACCAGCTAGGATGCTGCCATCAATCAGCATATCACAAATCATGCGCTTTGAAAAACATGGAATTTTACAGACAGGATGAAGCACTTTGCACTTGTTTTCCGGAACTAGTGGGAAAGCAAACAGTACTACGATAGAGTTTTCCTGAGGATCCCGTTGCCCCATCTGCACCTACCAGTGTGGGAGCGACAGTGCTTGTTGAGCTCTCCGCAGGAGGTGAATGACTTCCCGCATGTCCGGCACACGTATGGCTTCTCTCCTGCTCGTGGAAGGCCACAGACACACTGTCAATCTGGAGACTGATTTCACACGTACGCACTGAAGAACCCTATAAATGATCGCTTGCCTGTTTTTGTGAAAACAGTACCATATGAGTATACTGCATATGGTACTGTTTTCACAAAAACAGGCAAGCGATCATTTATAGGGTTCTTCAGTGGTTCAGTGGTTACACCATAATCCTGAGATACCAAACAAAGTACTGAGATATCCTGGCAAGAGCTGCTGTGAATTCTTCCAGACATCGATACAAGAGATGCATTTCACAACAGCAGGCAGCTGTGGAGGCTTCACACTGTTGGTACGACACTGAAACTACGGAGACAGTACCTCCCCTCCTTCCCCCGAGGCCTCACCCGTGTGTTTCCTGGAGTGGGTGATGAGGGAGCTGGACACGGCGAAGGCCTTCCCGCAGGTGTCGCAGACGTAGGGCTTCTCGCCGGTGTGTCGCCGCACGTGGTACGTCAGCGTGCTGGCCTGGGCGAAGCGCTGGCCGCAGCAGTCACACACGTAGGGCTTCTCCCCGCTGTGCTTCCTGCCAGCAGGGCGGCAGCAGAGACAGCTTGAGCCCCGAGGTGTTTGTTTCCCCCTCCCCTTTACAACCGAAACCAACAGGAAATTTGCAACTATAGTCATCGCAGCAAAGGCGCTTTCCTTCCAATTAACTACCGCACATTAATATCTGCTAAGTGGCTCAGGACAACTTGCATAGCTTAAAGGTACAACAGGTCATTTCTGACTTCTAATGGCCAAGAGAGGAATAGCAGCAACAAACACCTTCAAACCACAACACTGTTTATCCCTTTCCCTTCTCTGTAAACGCGCCGACGTTTAAACGCCACTGGCTGTAGCAGTTAGAACCTATTTCAAACCAATGAGCTTGAATTATTGTACAGTTATACAATGTTTTGGTACAGAGTGTCAGGCAGTCAACCATACATTTAGAAAATCTAAGGACTATAAACATAGGCAAAGGGTGAGTCAACATGTCAGTGAGCCTTTTTCAATGATAACAATGTCTTGTAACAATGTTTTAACACAAAAATCTTACCCATTGTACCTCTAAGTGTAACAAATGAGCCATTTTACAGTAAGATACTTAGTGAAGCTGTTCAATACCACCCTCAACTTAAATCACTTCACTATTTAAGGCCAGGGTGGTATTTAAGTGCTGTTCGACTACATGGCCATCTTCCCCCACGTGGGATTCAAACCTACAAACCTTTCAGTTAAACAAGCTTAAACACTAAGCTACACTGCGATGTTAAAATCGGTTTTTAAGGGGTTTCATACAAACAACTACAAAAGAGTGCATGTGCACACACTCAGATTACATTAACAGGGCACGGCAATTTTTTTTTAAGCAACAGATCCAAAATCATTCATCCAAAGATTAGCTAAGAGCTGGATCCTTTTCCGAAATCTTTCAAAGCTTAATTCTCTTAGCGTTATTGAGTTTAGGCTGTATGCGCGCGAGGGCGCAGATGGTTCACCTGGAGTGAATCTTGAGGTTGCTGGACGTGGCGAACTGCAGGCCGCAGACGTCGCACTTGTAGGGCTTCTCCTCCCCGTGGTGCATGCGGCTGTGGAAGACCAGCTGGCACTTCTGCGCAAAGCCCTTCTGGCACAGGTCACACTGGTACGGCTTCTCCCCTTCCCAGACAGGGAGAGTGTTACGCAGGCCTCCAGAGGAGACTTTAAGCTACTGCTAGAGCAAGGGGTCTGCGACCGTGGTCCTAGAGGGCCACAAGCTCAGTTGGCTTTTGTTTTCACCTTAAAATCAGCACCCCAATTCGGCCCCAAGTAACCAGAAGAAGTGGGTTATCTGTGTAGTCAGCTGCTCTAATTGATTAATGAAATGCAGAGTGACAACAACCAGCAGGTCATGTGGCTCTCGCTTTACAGAGTTTACAGTCCTTTCCTATTTCGGTAAAGCCATATAAACTCACTGAGCACTTCATTAGGCATCTCTGAACACACAATGTGTCAAACCTCTAAGTGGATAGGCTACAGCAGCAGAAGATTTAATAAGTCTAAAAAATAAATGCCTAATGAGTGTTCCTCACTGAGTGTTTAAACTTACAGAATGATCATACTTATTCAATTCCATAACAACAAATGGGAATAAAGGACAAGACTTCTTTCATATTGGCCTAAACTGAAGACCCTTTTCCACCCATAAACTTCTCATTAACCAGACTAGAGCTTGCTAAAAGCACACTTCACATACAGCAGGTAGCTGCCCCAGACTCGACGTGCCTGAACCCCTGGTGACCCCTCACCTGTGTGCGTGCGGACGTGGGTCTTCAGCTGGTTGCACTGCGTGAAGGCCTTGTCGCACAGCTGGCAGACGTAAGGCTTGACGCCCCTGTGGATGCGCATGTGCCTGCGCAGGCTGCTGGCCTCGGAGAACACCTTCCCGCAGGTGAAGCAGACCGGCTTGGCTTTCACCTCCCCGGCCAGGGCGTCCCCGACGTCGTCCCTGTCTGGAAAGGCGGAGCCGCAGTTCTCTTTCAGCACGCAGCTCTTCCTCACCCTCTCCCTCTTCACGGCTGGCCTCAGGGGGGGGCGGCTCTGGACCGCGCTGCTGTCGAAGGACGGGGACCGGGACCGGGACCGCATCTGCTCATCTCCCCCATCTTTCCCTACATGTCCGACGAGTCCGGGTCCCGGTACATCCGGGACGTGGTCGCTGGGTGTGTGGAACGCCTCCGCCAACAGGGGGCGCACACGAGCCCTGCGCTCTCTAGTCCCGCCCTGGTGGCAGGGTCTGCGCCAGAACGTCTGGTCCCTGCTTGTCGTCTGGTCGTGAACCCGTACGCCGAGCGATGGAGCCTCTTCTGTCTCCAGGGGCAGAGGTCCCTGGAAGCCCCCCAGTGAGGACCCAGTCTCTGCCTCTGACTGGTGGGGCGGAGCGGTGCGAAGGCGGGGAGGGCTGGCCCCGGAGCAGATAGGCTTGATGTCCTCCAGGGTCAGTGTGCACTGCACGACCACCTCCTCCATCTTGAGGAAAGTGGCAGCTTTGCAAATTTCTGTCACATTGTAACTGTGTAGACATAAGAAGCACAAAACATCCAAAATATTATATATATAGACACACATTTCATAAGAGTTATGGCACAGTCTACCCAAAAATATATCCAAACATACCTGTATATGTTTATTTAAAAACAGGTTAGTATCAAGAGCAGCATACAGATTCACTCGTGTACAATTTAGGACAGTGCAGACATTCTCTCTTCTGAAGCAAATTAATGATGTCAGCCAGCCTTTTCTTTCTGGGGGACTGTCAGCCACACTGGCATTGTCCAGATTCAATAGCAGACACAGGGGCTATGGTTCGCGCCTTAACAAGATGAGCCACCCAGCAACCCCTGTGTTATTATTTATTAATTAATTCTCTCATACATGTCTGTAACTTATTTCACTGTTTGCGTTACCAGATACCTGACCTCCACCAAAAAATGGACTGTAGCTCAAACTAAAACTAAGGCAGTTGGTTGGAGAAAAAAACAACATGCAAACCAGCCCTCCAGGCCTGAAATTGTGCACCCTTGGCTTAAAACATCCATTTCTAATCTTGTGAAAATGAATAAATTACTGTACATAATTTGCATATTAGGTGTACTATATTTTTAGGCTCATAATTTATAATAGGGATTATAAAGACACGGAGGATAACAATGACCAAAAATGGCCAAAATGTAATATCCTTATATCCTTGCTCCATTTGAAATTCACATGGAATGTTCCAAAATGCACTCAATGTGAAAAATGTAAGGACAAGACAGTTTGCTTCTATTGGACATTGTTGGACTGTATTTCTGCTGGACATTACCAAAGGTGCAAAAGTGGATCTACCAAATAATACCTGTCAGAAACATGACATCATCTGGAAAATAATTAGCATAATTAGTTTCATGTAATTAGCAAGGTAACAATTAGAGGCATGAAATTGTATTAATCGACTCTTCAATTAGTGGGCTGTCTTTTAATCCAGTGAACACATTCCACATACATTACATTTGGCGGAGATACTGCACATACAGTTTACCTGTCAACATCAAGGTACCCAGAATACACATAATCCATCAGTTTCTCAAACACCCCCTCGTTCACACACTCAGGATCCAGGGAGGTAACGGTCTTGTCAATTGCGCTCGCATCAGACAGGGAGTTGAAGTATCCGCTGAAGGCTGCCAGAACGTTCCAATGAGCTTGGAACATGGACTGCCCTATCGCGACAGTACAGTCACACAGCAAACCCTTTTCGCGCTGCTTCCTCAGTCTCTCCAAAAGCCGCTCGCTGTGGGGCAGAGGTGGCATTGCCAAAAAAAGCTAGGATGCTAAATCTGATACACCTGGAAGAAAAAAAACGTTTTTAATGGTTTTAATGATAAACCACGGCTAGTAGTAGTAGTAGCAATAATAATAATAATAATAATAATAATAATACGAAGAATAAGAATAATAACTACGCAAAAATTATCTTTGCCGGTGTTATCACCGGCCATTGCTATTGTTTTACTTTTGTTTTTACGGGAGAGGCAACAAATGTTCAGACAACTACAGTCATGCTTACGGAATAAATGGGCTAATTGGAAATAATCCTTTACTCAATGCAATAAGAAACTTTACAGGAAAATAAAACAAGTTAATGTAAATATTTTCATACAGTTATATTTCTACTAACTTTTGTGTCACTTTAGGACCTACGATGTCACTTGTAGGATCTATATCCTACTATAAACCTTGTGATAATACTCTACATAACACGTAGATCCATATTTAACATTAGTAGTCTCTTATTCAGACTGTATATCACAACAATAGGGCTCTTATTGCGAAAGGACACGTAGCGCACAGCAGTAGAAAAAATAAAAAAAGATTCCGTAGGATACACTTAACAGCCATACGAGGACATGAAATTATAGTACATTTTACTGTTGTCATGCGATAAAACTTTAAATGTGACAGTGCAATTTTCTTTAAATTTGCAAAGCAACCAACCTGTGAGGTTTAGTCTTATTTTTTCTCACTTCCATTCAGCCATTTTGTGACGACGTCGAGTTTACATGAATTACGTGAGATAACAAACTACGTGTCTTCCGTATCCAGTTATGGAGTTCCGGTGTGTATTTAAAATTTGTATTTCATCAAGAGTTCCGACACTGGATTCTAAACTAAAGTAAGGGACCATCAGGACACATTTATACTCTTCTGTATCTTTGTTTAACCCTTTCATATATCACACGACTTAATTTCCGATGAGAACCGATCTTTAAAGAAACAGAAAAATAATGTCAAAAATATTTAAACCTTTGAAGTGTAGGTTTCTTGGAATGTTTTTTTTTTCTTCTCGAAATTCGAAGTCAGTGTTTCAGAACTCAGTTACTATTAGTAGTGATTGTTACATTAGTATTAGAATGTTCAGTTTAGTTCAGCTCAGTTATCTTACACGTTAAAGTTTAGTGTAATAATGAAACAGATTCTGAATTTGGATTACATTTAACATTTTTACATTTTAGTCATTTGGCAGACGTTTTTAATCCAAAGCGACTTACAAGTGCATAGGTTCTACCATAAGTCAGAGCATCACATCCAGAAACTAGCAAGATACACAGGAAATGCTGTTCTAAACATAGTTGTCATCAGAAGTGCATTTTTTAAAATATTTTTAGACAAGGATAGGGATATCAGAAAGGAGGGGCAGGGGAAATCAGGAGGGAGGACTAAGGTAGAGTTTGAAAAGGTGGGTTTTGAGTCTGCGTCGAAATAGGGGGAGGGATTCTGCTGTTCTGACAGTGGTAGGCAAGTCATTCCACCACTGAGGAACCAGAACGGAAAACAGGCGTGAACGTGCAGCTCGACCGCCAGGTGCACGTAGAGAGGGAACCGTAACGCGACCAGAGCTGGCAGACCGGAGTGGTCTAGCTGGGGAGTAGGGAGTGATCAGGGATTGTATGTAAGGTGGGGCAGTCCCCTTAGCAGCCTGAAATGCCAACACTAGGGCCTTGAAACGGATGCGTGCGGCAATAGGAAGCCAGTGGAGGCCAATGAGAAGCGGGGTGACATGAGCCGACCTGGGCTGACTGGTGATCAGGCGGGCTGCAGCATTCTGGACCAGCTGGAGGGGCTTGATGGCACACGCTGGGAGACCGGCTAGGAGGGAGTTGCAGTAATCCAGGCGGGAAATGACGAGCGCCTGGACTAGGAGCTGGGTGGCTTTCTCAGTCAGGAGATGACGGATACGGCGTATATTATACAGAAAGAACCTGCAGGTTCTGGCAGTGGAGGATACTTGCGGAGCCAGGGTGAGGCAGTTATCAAGAGTCACCCCAAGATTCTTTGCCGTACGGGAGGAGGAAACTACAAAGTCCTCAACAGTCAACGAGAGGTCGATTGACGGAGAGGACTTAGCAGGGATGTAGAGAAGCTCAGTTTTGGCAAGGTTGAGCTTCAGGTGATGGGAAGTCATCCACGCAGAGATATCAGCCAAGCAGGCAGAGATCCGTGTGGTGATTTGGGTGTCGGGGGGGAAGGAAATGAAGAGTTGGGCGTCATCAGTGTAGGAATGATAAGAAAAGCCGTGGGAAGAAATAACAGAACCAAGAGACATGGTGTATAGCGAGAAGAGGAGAGGCCCAAGAACCGAGCCCTGCGGGACTCCAGTTCGTAGGGGTTGACGGTCGGAGACTGAGCCCCTCCAAGTCACCTGGTAGGAGCGACCAGAGAGGTAGGAGGAAAACCAAGCGAGTGCAGAACCTGTGACACCCATCCCAGACAGCGATGAGAGCAGAATCTCATGGTTGACTGTATTGAAGGCGGCCGACAGGTCGAGGAAGATGCGGACAGAGGAGAGGGATTTTGCTTTAGCAGAGTGGAGTGCCTCAGTGACCGCGAGCAGGGCGGTTTCAGTGGACCACTCTTGAAGCCAGACTGGTTGGGGTCATGGAGATTGTTCTGGAGAAGATAAGTGGACAGTTGGGAGCAGACCGCCCGTTCCAGAGTTTTAGCGAGAAAGGGAAGAAGAGAGACAGGCCGGTAGTTGTTCAGGGCAGAGTAGGTTTTTTGAGCAGGGGAGTGACTCTGGCCCTCTTCAGGGAAGAGGGCATGGTGCCGGAAGAGAGGGAGGTGTTGATTAGAGAGGAGAGAAAAGGGAGAATGTCATCAGATATAGATTGTAGGAGGGGAGAGGGGATGGGGTCAAGAGGACAGGTGGTTGGGTGGTGGGAAGTAAGGAGTTTCAGTGTGTCGGCGTCAGAGAGGGGGTTAGGGAGTTGGGGAGGGTAGGAGGGTCAGCAGGGGTGGAGGGTTGGGAGAAGGAATTGCGAATAGCATCGACCTTCTTTTCAAAGAAGGAGACAAAGTCATCAGGTGTGAGCGATGAAGGGGGTGGGGGGGGAGGGGGGGCCAGAAGAGAGGAGAAAGTTGAAAACAGTTTGCGGGGATTACATAAACATTTAACAGCAACAACAAAGAACGACAACAGAAAATTAAATTAAATATTTACATACCTCCAATCTCAAAACAACACTTATGTAATTAAGTCTGCTTTAGCCCACCAAGGTTTGACGCATTGTGGAGATGCTCTTCTGCATACCATTGTTGTAATGCATTGTTATTTGAGTTACTGTCAGTTTGAACCACTCTGGCTATTCTCCTCTGACCTCGCATTGACAAGGTGTTTTGGCCCACAGAACTGCCTGGATGTTTTTTGTTGTCACACCGTTCTCTGTAAACTCATGATTGAAAGTATGTTGTTCATGAAAATCCCACCAGCAGTTTCTGAGATACTCAAATCACCCTGTCTTGCACCAACAATCTTTCCGCAGTCAAGGTCACTTAGATCGCATTTTTTCTTCATTCTGATGTTTGGTCTGAACAAGAACTAAACATCTTGACCATGGCTGTGTGCATCGTGCTTTTATGCATTGGGTTGCTGCCACATTGGCTGATTAGATATTTGCTTTGTTGACTGTCACTGACACAACGCTGGTCCTCATGTTGACAAACTCCAATAACAGACTCCAAAGGCAATCAAGACTAGGATCAAGACTAGATACTGATACCTGCACTAAGGAAGAGATTAAACACACCGGACTAATCAGAAACAGCAGAGAAGCCAACTGTCCAATTACTTTTGATTACTTAAAATGGGAGAACTATATACGGGGGTGACATGGCTCAGGCAGTAAGAGCAGTAAGAGCAGTCGTCTGGCAGTCGGAGGGTTGCCGGTTCGATCCTCCGCCCGGGCTGTGTCAAAGTGTCCCTGAGCAAGACACCTAACCTCCATTTGCTCCTGACGAGCTGGTCGGTGCCTTGCATGGCAGCCGATCGCCATTGGTGTGTGAGTGTGTGTATGAATGGGTGAATGAGAAGCATCAATTGTACAGCGCTTTGGATAAAGGCGCTATATAAATGCCAACCATTTACCATTTATGTATAAAAAAAATGTAATTCCTACACTGATCACCTGATATGGACGTAAATACCCTCAAGGTAAATGGGACAGTCTGTAGTTTAATGTCATATTCATGGTTTCATTTCAAATCCAATGTGCTGGAGTACAGAGCCAAAAGAACAGAAATTGTACCACCGCCCAAATGCAACCACACTGCACTATATATAACAGCTAATAGATTTCAACTAATGTCAAAAATCTGTAAGGAAATAGATTTTTGTACTTTTCAGTAAAAGTGAAGTAAAAGAGAAGCTTCCTAATATCCTTTAAAACTAGATGGAATTATAGATGGAGTTATTTAGAACAGGGTAACACAGAATGCAGTGTCTCCTGGGATTTAGATAAGGGCTGGATTGTTTTATAACATTAATCCTGGTATGTGCCCTGTGACGCCAATTTACCTAATCATCCACTTTATGCTAGAAATAAGAGATGGTGTTTACAAAGCCTGCTGTTCATCCAGTAGCGTTTTCCTGTAACGTGATCCCTTAGAACAAGTGATAGTTATAAATACAGGCTGTCTGGGATTTAGTTATAATTCTGTCTGAAGACTACACTGAGGTAAGAATAGGTTACATGCTATAACAAAGACAATTTCCGATGTTTTTATAGTCACAGATAAAACTTTACGGTTTGTCTTTCAGCAATCAACTACTGTTGTTCTTGTGACAATAATGTAGCAGCAGTATAACAGGATCAGACACTGGTTTACATCATGTTTAGTCTACATTATACATGTAGTTATTGATTTTTGGTGTTTTTGAAGTTAATTCTGAACACAGTTCAGACTGAAATTTTTGTTTTGTTATATAAAAACATTCTATTGGCGTGTACGTGTGTGTGTGATTGCACCAAGCTTAGGTTAGCTTAGTTATTAAGATGAGAATGCTTTTTGTTATATGGTTTTGTAAAGATGAAAAACATGAAATATGTGTTTTAAACATGCTAAAGGTAACATACAAATAATGTCATGTGAAGCTCAAAAATTGTAAACTTGAAACCTCAAAAGGATGCTATCTGTAAATAAATATCTGTAGCTACAGGAACGTATATACCAACAATCTAAGATTAAAAAGTCTGAAATAGGCAGCCTCCTGTGTAGTGCATTCAGTCATAGCACTAGTCCTTGATGCATTGGCATGCTTTATGATACAGAATTGAATTCTAACTGAGAGTCTCGCTGAGTGGTTTGTAGCCAACCAAAGAAAACTAGGGATAGATTCAGACTTCAGGGTATTCCCTGCCTTATTACACTTGGTTGATTGTGCGCCCGGAAGTCTATTTATACCATCAACAACAGGGATCATCAAATCTGGTCTTCGAATACATACCCAGCCCTGGTTTCCTTTTCTCCCGGGTAATTGACTGAACAATTAGTGCCACTGATTGGCCAGACTCTCTTCACACCTGACTCCCAGGTAAATGGAAAGGGGGGGGGGGGGGCAGCAGTTGTCGGCCCTTGAGGACCATGATTTGATGATCCCTGATCAACAAGAAGCAGACCACTCGCACAAAACTGAAAAGAAGAGGCAGCTGGCTACCAGTGCTTTAAAGGACACGTGTGCCTGTCTGCACGCTTCTGGACTGAGAGACAGCACTCCAATGATGGCACAGGGCTACTGGTATGATCGGACGTTTCATATTGAGAGAAAAATAAGGGATACAAATCTTTGAAATCATTTCATGGGATCAAAGCTGTGGATTCGACATACTGTGCTGTGGACTTCATTACGGCCATGATGCTGCTCTCTGCGTTAGAAAAGCAAGACTATTTTTCTGAGATAATACTGAAAAACACTGACAGCACTGAAAACGGTTGTGTGTGTAGCATCTGTGATTGTGTTACAAATTGTATTCATTTGTAAATATGGAAATGTTTAGTAGCTCACACAGGCTGAGCAACATGCAGCCTAAGACACTTTAATGAAATATGAATTCAGTCATTAATTAATTAGTTGCTGCTTGTTCCTAATTATTCTAGGTTGAAGCTGGCCTTGAGATCATGAAGGCCTCTTTCGCCCTTATTCTCCCTCTACTCCTATCCCTCAGCAATGCCCAGGTACCCCACTGGGGTACCTGTCCAGAGCCACCTCTCCAGCCAAACTTTGTCTTAAAACAGGTAACACCCCTCTGTAGGCTCAGTGGTTCACCCAATAGAAAGTTGAATTGGGAGTAATGGCCCACAGTCTCATGTCGCTTAGTAACATCAATCAAATAAGGTATATCTATGACTGTAGTAGTAAATACAAATTGCATTTATTTAAATAAATAATTTTTTTAAATGGCTGAACAATTTAAACACACAACTGCGTATGCCGACCTGCGTGCAGGTTTTTGTTCCAACCAATCATGTTTCTGTTTTCTGCCAATTTTATGAACTATGCTGGTTCACTCTCATACTTTAGCACAGTAAAATCTTTCAGATATATTTGCAGTCTGCAGCTGTAGCTGGTGCTCATACAAATGTCAGATCAAGACATTATTAGGCTAATTAATCATTAAGAGCAGAAGTTGGCAGAAAATCCTGCAACAGATTGGCTCTTGTTGTGCCCCTCTAATTTAAACCAACAATTTACCCAAGGTTTTCTTCACTTTTACATGATTTGCACATTTATTTTTCATTTTCCTTTATTCCCCCCATGTTTCTCCCCAGTTCCTTGGGACATGGTATGAAGTTGCGAAACTGCCAGCTCAGTATGAGAAAGGGAGGTGCATTGAGACAAACCTGACAATGAATGCAGACGGGACCATTAAAGTATCCAGCTCAGAAATACGGTGAGTATTCAAACTACTGCTAACTAAGCGGTGTTTTCCAAGTGATCCACACAGCCATCTTATCAGACACCATTTCCTATCACAGGAAAGGACAGTTGAAGACTATGGAGGGGACTGGTATCGTAGAGGACATTAATCAGCCAGCCAAACTGGGAATCAGCTTCTCTTTCCGTAAGTATGGAGAGGACAACAGTCACTTTGTAAATCTTGAGTGGAAGTATAAATATTTTCTAAATCAAAACTAAAACAGGACCTTGCACTATTATTGTTTATGGGGTTGGCCATGTTGCATATGTTAAACTTTGCACTTTGTCAGTATTACAAATGCTCAGATGTGGCATTTAGTAGCACTTTTATTTTGGAACTATTCATTGTTGGAATTCTATTCACATGAAGCATTTAGTGAAGTCACAAGCTGCAGTGGAAACTATAATTAAGTTAAAGTTTGAATATAATGCACATGATCTGTCTGCGTGTGTGTGTGTGTGTGTCTCTCTCTCTCTTGCGCAGTCGCACCTTACTCCCCGTACTGGATTATATCAACTGATTATGACAAATCGGCGCTGGTGTACTCCTGCACTGACATCCTGAGGCTTTTTCACGTCGACTTCGCCTGGATCCTGGGCCGCACGCGCACCCTTCCAGCAGACACCATCAACAGAGCAAAAGACATTTTTACCAAAAGCAACATTGATGTCACCAGAATGATTTCATCTAAACAACAGGGCTGTGACAAAGAGTTTTGAATGACTAAAATGCAAAAATGTCAAATAGTTTAAAGACAAATCACAAAAAACCTTTTATTATTGGTTATTTGAGGGTCCGTCTGGATGACAAACATGCAATTCAGTCATCTATTCCAAAGTTTTTGTAAAAGAAAAATGCTTTTTTGAATCTTTATTAAATGTCTATATACCTTAAATATATCGATACCATGGTATTATAAATTCGCTGTAAATAAACGTCAGTGTCTAAAACTAGTATGTGAGCATTTACTTTCAATTTCTCATAGCGCACCCCTTGTGTCAATTAATAATATGGATTTCTACTGCCACCATGTGGTCTCAATGAAAACAGCAGTATGTGCCAAAATTCACTTGTCGGTGAAGGATTCATGGAATGCTTATAGACATTACAGTAATGTAGCTAGCTATTGCCATCTGTGACAGTATAAAAATAATCTGTATGATAAAATGTATGATAATGATCAGTTCTTGTGGTAAACATTGACACGCAATTTGGTCTATTTATAAAAGTAAAATTGTTTATTCATATAGCACAATGTCATTATTTCAAATGAAGCATTTAAGTGAGTTATGGATTTTCTACCACAAAAAAGTATGTAAGAGTATGTATTAATATACTTAGTATATATTATTAGGATTAATGTAACCAGATCGCTGATAATTAGCTACAATCACACAAAATTGATTATGCTTGTTAAAATGCCACATTGTGACAGACCTTCTCACAGAGTGCACAATCTAGCATTCTAGTCATTTGCTGGAGAGATATTAAATGAAGTTGCGTTAACATGCCAATCTATTTCCTAACCAGATTTCCCAACCCCAATTCTACATTGTTCAATAAAAAGCTAAACTGATCCTGTATCAGCAGCCAGGGGGCAACTTATACACCATTATTTGTAAAATGGCAAAATTATCATAACCTACATTTTGGTTTTATTGATTGCACTTTGTACAACAGATATTCTTTATCCACTTTTGATTTTGTATAATTGATCTTGGTAATATAACCAAAAGTGACTTTGACTGTCAAATGATTGTTGGTGCCAGACAGGATGGTTTGAGTATCTCAGAAACTGTTGATCTCCTGGGATTGTCATGCACAACAGTCTCTAGTGCTTGCAGAGAATGGTGCGAAAAACAAAAAACACAGTTCTGTGGGCAAAAACGCCTTGTTAATGAGAGAGGTCAGAGGAGGAGGGCCAGACTGGTCAAAGCTGACAGGAAGGTGACAGTAAAGCAAATAACCACACATTACAACAACAATATGCAGAAAAGCATCTCTGAACACACACTGCGCCAAACCTAAAGAGGATAGGCTACCGCAGCAGAAGACTTAAGTCTAAAAATTAAGTCTAATAAATACCTAATAAATTGCTCACTGAGTGTATAAATCAATACATATATTTTTGTGAATGTTTATTTGATAATGTGTTTGCTATTCGGGATTCATCTGGATGACAAAGCTATGACTTAAAAATCTGCAAGTCAATAATCTTTTCTAAAGTTTTCTTTAGCCTTGCTGCCAGACCAGGCTAATCTAATTTTACATTGTATCTTGCCATTCTGGGTAGTGATATAACATAATCAGTAGGCATTTTAATGTTATATATTACAAAACATACATTTCATAAAATAAAAATAAATATGTATACAGGGATTTCTGTTGTGTCTCAGTGCACTATGCACCTTATTGTAAAACATTTGTCGTAGTAGTGTGCTTCACTAAAGATCAACAAAAGTCTTTTTTCAAATAAAAAAAAGGATTTCCCCAAAAAACAGGTTTCAGGTAAATGGTTGGAATTTATATAGCGCCTTTATCCAAAGCGCTGTACAATTGATGCTTCTCATTCACCCATTCATACACACACACACACCGACGGCGATTGGCTGCCATGCAAGGCGCCGACCAGCTGGTCAGGAGCATTTGGGGGTTAGGTGTCTTGCTCAGGGACACAGCCCAGGCTGGGGATCGAACCGGCAACCCTCCGACTGCTCTTACTGCCTGAGCCATGTTGCCCCTATTATTGGCATCCTTGGTTTAGTACTTGGCAAAGGCAAAGATAACAAGACATGAGTTTCTTCCTATAATTTGTGAAGGTCAGAGAGCACATTTGGAGGGATGTATGACCATTTCTTATGACCATTTATGAGTGCTCTTAATAGATAAACATATTCCCTAGGTCAAATATGCATATGCTGGCTCTGCTCACCGCTATCATAAAAGAAACGAAGCAAAGCAGTATTTCTTTGATCTTTTAGATCCTGTTGTCTTTCCTGCAGCTCCATTTCATTATAAATGGAAGGCGCATAATAAATAAAATGTTGTGCTTGCAGAACAGTTGAAAATGCTTCAGATCATGTATGCGCTCAAAGCCAGGATTTCTCCTCAAAGGTCACAATATTGCACTCAAAGACATGCTTTCCTCACACATGACTGCTATAAAAACAAACAATTTGCAAGCACAGAATTTCGGGGCCGACGTACATTTGATTAGACTAAGCAGGAGACAATCCCTCCTGGAGCGATGCAGGGTTAAGGGCCTTGCTCAAGGGCCCAACGGCTGTGTGGATCTGATTGTGGCTACACCGGGGATCAAACCACCAACCTTTCGGGTCCCAGCCATGTACCTCAACCACTGCACTACAGGCCGCCCTATCATTGCAGCAATATAGCATATATCCTCTGTGGCAGTACAATATGTGATAAGTTGTGAATATAGCAATGGTATAAGACGTTTGTAGTTAAAGACATTACAGTAATATAGCTATTGCCATCGGTGACAATCTAAAGATGGACAAAAATGTACTGACAGTTCTTGTGGTAAACACTAACACACAATTTGGTGTATTTATAAAAGTAAAATCTTATTCATGTATAATTAAGCATTGGAGTGTTTTTTGCATTATACCACAAAAGAGTATGTAAGGGTATTCATATATTTAATAGGTTTAAGGCAGCTAGCATGCTGATGTGCTGTTCTGTAATGCTGTTGTCTCAGCGCACTCCGGTTGGATACAGTGGGCTCCAGAATTATTGGCACCCTTGATAGATATGCACAAACAAGACTGTTTTCCCCTCTGTTTGAACATAACCTAGAGATTACTATCGATATGCTGTTCATTATATGCTGTTCATTATATATCAAAAATGATTACTATTCGTGAACCATTTTGACTACAGGCATAATCCTGGGGTCTTCTGAAAGTTAAACATTTGGGGTCAGGATTACTGAAAATATTACTAGAGACAAGAATACTGTTTTTGACTGGATACAAGATATTGTAGCTGTGGCTGGTGCGCTTAGAAGCACAAATCCCCTTTCAAGTTTGAGGACAATATCTCCAAAAATGAGCATTGTGCATTGTTTTTTTTTCTAATCAATTCTTTGATGAGCTGAAGTTATACTGAATGTTCTTTCACATGGATGGGGGTTACGCATTTTCTCTGAAACTACATTACAAATACTGGTCAGAGATGGTTGTGCTTGTGCTCATGTTTGAGAGAGCCTATACAAAACTGAGATGATAGAATTTCTATGTACAAGTACTTTTGTCGAAGTATGCAATGGTGAAATGGACAACAATGATAATTGCTCCAAGAAATTCAATGGGCTTTCTATCAATTCAAACTAAACTATTGGCATTCCATCAATGTTTCTCTGAGCACATTTTAAAAACAAGAACCTATTATGCATACCTTACCTTAGTTCTTGTAGTATGTGGATTTACTAAATGCAGAGAAGCTGAGGTACCCCCACACCTGATTTATCACCTGTTATGATCCTGATTTCTGTCTGTTAGGTATTTTTGTAAATGTATTATTTCTCATATTCATGTCTGGTTTTCGGTTTACATGGTTTTAGAATCTGAATGAATTTACATGTACAGGCAATTTGCGACCAGTATCTTCTGTCTAATAATATACTAGTAGATGTTTGTCTGACAATGTGATAAAATGAATGTTTACTGATCAACAGGTCTCCAAACCCCTTGAACTCTTGTTTCCCAAGCAGATTTATATGTGGAGAAATAAGCAGACAGTCTGATTCATTCTACTTACACACATTTTTTCAAATCTACGTGCAACATGCCAGATGGGGAATCAAACTCAATGTTCATTTCCCATATACAGCATAGGAAGACCCAATGTGGGCTCTTACCCTAAGTTCATTCAAATTTCGGTGAGGAAACAGTAAAAACTGACAATACTGTAGAATCCCTGCATATTCACTGGTTTGTGTGTCTGATAGTGAAGATGAGGTCAGCCTGTGGTTCCAGAGAATGGGGTCAGAGGTCTGGGAAACATCATCACCCAAGTCAGACTGAAATGATTCCTCCAGGTCTAACCACTGGGGGTCTTCACTGTCATCAGCTCAGCCCACTGACAGCTCAAAAGCTGCTGGGCCTGGGACACCTGGGCGCTCAGGAGGTCGGTCTCGTGACTGCAGGAGGCCTTGCAGGGCTTACTGCATGACCTACATCTGCTGCTGAAGCTGCTGCACCTGTGAATGCTTATGCTTCTGGGAATGCTTCTGGCCGCCACCCCTTTGCATGTGCTCCTGCCCACTTTCTGAATCACCCTCAGGCTGCCATAATGCTTGACCCGGTGTAATCTCCGGGAGGCCACTGCCATCCTCCTCCTCAACATGGCTCAGGGGTTTTTTTCAAGGCCGCTGTAGGGCACCGCCACAGTCCCAAAGTTGGAAGAAGGTTCATGTCGTTTAATAATTATTATGGCCAAACAATGTGGCTTCTCCTATACCAATCACTGCCAAGTTCCAACAGCCTAACCTGACACAGCAGCTTGTGCCCTCAAATGTCAACCTGCTGGTCCATACTTGCATCTGATTGATTAGTTAAGGTCTACTAAATAACCAATCAGAAAACAGTAATGTAAATATTTAATTAACATAGAAAATAAAACACCAAATTCAATGTCCAGGGGTCTAAAGTGGTTTTAAAAAGGAGGCTAACACTTTAGGGTGGCTTGTAGCGTAGTGGTTAGGGTAAATGACTGGGACACACAAGGTTGGTGGTTTGAATCCCGGTGTAGCCACAATAAGAGCCCTTGGGCAAGGCCCTTAACCCTGCATTGCTCCAGGGGAGGATTGTCTCCTGCTTAATCTAATCAACTGTATGTTGCTCTGGATAAGAGCGTCTGCCAAATGCCAATAATGCAATTTTCCTACGTTGTTTTTGGTCCTATATTAAAAATGAATGTTTTGTGGATCTGTCAGTTTCCATGTAAGTTTTGAAATGCTTTGCTTGTCTTGGTTCAGGTGCAAACAAGAATAGTCTGGGTGTGGGTGGCTGGCCTTCCAGCTCAGATGGAACATTCTGTGGTCATTCATGCCATACACATCTGAAGACGTTTCTGGGTTCAACAGTCATTGCAACCCTGTGCATGAACAGAATTGCATGCCTGTGCTTGTCATACTGAATGCAAACACAAACCTATTACATTGCTCAGATTATCAATTGTTTTGCGTGTATGTCTGTTTGTTTGTTTGTGTGTGAGTGTGTGTGTGTGTGTGTCTGGTGTTGCATTTAATTAATCTAATGTAAGAAAATAACACAGGTAAGGGAAGTATGTTCATTTCTCATTGCTCTGCTTGCATGCTATTGAAAAACAATCACAGCTATAACATTACCAGACCATCGGGCATGTCATTGAATATTTATAGCATTGCAGTGGTTCAAAATTAATAATGGGTATGGTAATGTTGGGTATGAGTAATAGTGCAGAGTTCACAGAACAGTTTAATCATAAAATGTCATGGGTATAGGAACACAGTGGTCTTTTTGTGGTTGTTGGTCGGTAGCATGCTGTTGTGCCTGCCTGACCCAGGTGGAAATAAAGATTAATTTTAGAAACCTGTGGACTTGAGGTAGAGAGACGCAAGCATGTCACACCAAATACGAAATTCAAATGAGGGAAATTATAGTGAGCAGTTTTAAAGGGGCAGGGTGATGCAATTGGAGCTGAAGGATATGACGAAGTGTGGGCATGAACCAGGAGAAGAACAGGGCTGCAGCGTACTGTTTAAATGAGTAGATGATCACATGCTCTCGATTTCACACAGCTCACCCCTTGCATCAATTGATAATATGGATTTTTACTGCCACCATGTGGTCTAACAGAAAACAGCAGTATGTGGTAAAATTCACTGAAGGATTTTCGAATGCTTAGTTATAGACATTACAGTAATATAGCTATTGCCTTCGGTGACAATCTGAAGATGGACAAAAATGTTGGATGTTATTGTGGTAAACACTGACACACAATTTGGTGTATTTATAAAAGTAAAATCTTATTCATGTATGGCATTGAAGTGTTTTTTGCATTATATCACCAAAGAGTATGTAAGGGTGTTCCCAGGAGCTCCGCATTATTTGCATTAGTTGCCTATTTTCTTTTCTTTTCAAGTATTATTGTGTTATTTAACTTTTGTTTGTTTTGTTTTTAGTTAGTGCCTCTGTGTGTCTGTCGAAGCTGAAAGTTTGGAAGGGCTGACGTTGCGGGAGAACAGCGGCGCATCGGTCGCTTAGTTAGGAAACAAACTAGCCTGTCGAGGCTCGTCTTTAGCCGAAGTACAGGTTAGTGTCGTTTAGCGGCGGGAGAAAGCTTATCATCTGGAATATAAACTGGAATATATTGCTAGACTGGTGTGGCTCGTTTTCAGCCAGGATCCAGGAGGGCAACGTCGGTACAAACAACACCATGGGACCGAAGAAAACTCCAGCTACAACGGAGGATCTTGAGGAGTTAAAATTTACTCTCAACATGTTAACCGAGGAGGTTGCCACTGTTAACAAGCAACAGAAAACTATCATGAGCTTGGTGGCAGAAGTAAAAGCATTGCGACAGCAGAACACGGAGAAAGAAAAAGTTATTTCCATTTTGGAGAACCGCGTTGCGGACTTGGAACAGTACACACGAATTAATGACATCATTGTCTCGGGATTGGAGATCAAGCCCCGATCGTACGCAAAGGCCGTCTCCTCAACAATGAGCGGCAAGGATGCAAGCGACGAACGGGACCTGAACTCCGTGGAGAACCAGGTGACTACTTTCTTGGAATCAAAGGGAATTGTAATAGACCGAAAAAACATCGAGGCTTGTCACCCTCTCAACAGGAAAAACAAGAATGATAAACCAGCCGTTATAATGCGATTCGCAAACAGAAAACACAAGATGGAACTGCTCAAGCAGGGAAGAAGGCTAAAGGGAACACAAGTGTACTTGAACGAACATTTGACCAAAAAGAATGGGGACATTGCCAGAAAGGCTCGATTCCTGAAAAAGCAGCAGAAAATACAATCAACGTGGACAACCAACTGCAAAATCTTCATCAAATTAAACGGAACGCCAGAACAGGCAAAAGTGCTAGTCATCAGAGAGCTGCAGGACCTGGACAATTACGAATGAATCAAACAACAAAAGGTAATGGGAAAGACACATCATAGATCAATGGATAGACTGTCAAAGCAATTTCACAACACATCATGACAAATCAGGACAAAAGCTATTCATATAAGGGTGAAATTATTGACCAACTAATAATCTTAGACGAACGTTTAAAAACATTTCAATATACTGAACACAAAGCACAGGACATTGAAAACGACATTGACCCTGAAAACAATTTCTTTAACAATATCAACAACAACTGCAGCTACTATTCAGAAGAACAGTTTAATACAAAGATTAAGTTGGATCACAGCTTTTCAATCATCCACTTTAACAGTAGAAGCCTGTCCGCCAATTTCAAAAGCATTAAAAGATACTTAGAGCAATTCAAGAAACCATTCAACATAATAGCAATATCAGAGACCTGGATCAACCCTGAGAAGGGTGTTGATGACTTACAATTGAATGGTTATGACTTGAACTATAAGAGCAGAAAGAATAAGACAAGAGGTGGTGTGGCATTATATGTGGATAATAGACTCAACTATAAAGTGGTGGAATGTATGACAGCAGTTGTTGATGATATAATAGAATGCATAACAGTAGAGATATGTATGGAAAAAAAGAAAAATGTATTAGTTAGTTGTATTTACAGAACACCTGGATCAAGTATTGACTTGTTTAGTGATTGGATGGAAAAAGTGTTTGCAATATCAAATCAAAAAATAATGTTCATTTGTGGTGATATGAATGTGGACCTTCTGAACCCAAATAAGCATAAGAATACAGAGGATTTCATCAACACAATATACGGTTTGGGTTTACATCCAAAGATCACAAGACCAAGCAGAATTACAGTACACAGTGCCACGTTGATTGATAATATACTGACAAATGTTCTGGAAGACAATATAATGAGTGGGCTCCTAGTAAACGACATCAGTGACCACTTGCCAGTATTTGTAGTCTATGACTGCAATAATAGGAAGGACAAGGATGCCAAGAAATTCATCTATAAACGTGATCTAAATGAGGAATCTATGACTCTACTTAGAAAGGCATTATTAGAACAAAATTGGGAAATGGTTTACAATATAGAAGACATAGATAGAGCATATGAATCCTTTCTAAATGTATTCCAGTTATTATATGACACATACTGTCCGATTAAAAAATACAACAGTAAACAAAATTACAAGGATAGTCAATGGCTAACTAAGGGATTGCAAAATGCTTGTAAAAAGAAAAATACATTATACAGACAATTCATAAAATATAGAAATATAGAGACTGAAAATAAATATAAAAAATATAAAAATAAGTTAACTAATATTATGAGAACATGTAAGAAAGATTATTATAATAAATTATTGGATTATAATAAGAGCAACATTAAAGGTTTATGGAGTGTATTGAATAGTATAATTCGAAATGGATTTAGAGGTTCTAGTTACCCATCACACTTTGTCGAAAATGATAAGACTTTAAAAAATATGGAGGATGTTGTTAATGGTTTTAATAAATTCTTTGTCAATGTGGGACCGGAATTATCAAACCAAATCAATTTAGAGTCAAGTGAAGGTTTTGATGGCTATAACTATGATAAAAATCCAAGTTCAATGTTTCTTAAAGCAGTAGAAGAAAAAGAAGTAGTGGACATTGTAAGCAATTTCAAGAACAAAAGGTCAACTGACTGTAATGACATGGATATGACAATAGTCAAGAAAGTCATTGACGGAATATCAAAACCATTAACACACATCTGCAACTTGTCCTTCCAAGCTGGCAAATTCCCAAGTGAAATGAAAGTAGCTAAAGTCATACCGTTATATAAAACTGGTGATAAACACAGCTTTACAAATTACAGGCCTGTATCATTGCTTTCACAGTTTTCAAAAATTTTAGAAAAGGTATTCAGTGTAAGGCTAGATGCATTTATTGATAAACACGAGCTGTTGACTGAGAGCCAATATGGTTTCAGACAAAATAGAAGTACATCTTTAGCACTAATTGAATTATTGGAAGAGATCACTAATTGTATAGATACCAAAAAATATGCTATAGGAATATTTATTGACTTAAAAAAGGCCTTTGATACTATAAATCATGATATATTATTAGATAAATTGGAAAGGTATGGTATTAGAGGGGTAGCGCTGAACTGGATAAGAAGCTATTTGTTGGGCAGGCAGCAATTTGTAAAGTTGGGTGAGTGTAAGTCAACACTTATGGACATCAAGTGTGGGGTTCCTCAGGGTTCCATTTTAGGACCCAAACTGTTTATTATTTATATAAATGACATCTGCAAAGTTTCAGACATTCTTAAATTTGTTTTATTTGCTGACGATACAAATATTTTCTGTTCTGGGGACAATTTGCAGCAGCTTTTGAAGGTGATCACTTCAGAAATGAATAAACTAAAACGGTGGTTTGACAGGAACAAACTGTCATTAAATTTGAATAAAACAAAGATAATGTTTTTTGGTCATCGTAAAATTGAAACAGAGGCAACAGTAATGATAGATAATATAAAAATAGAAAGAGTATATCAAATTAAATTTCTAGGTGTGATTCTAGACCACAAAATCAGCTGGAAACACCATATTTCATATATAAGAGCTAAACTGGCAAGAAATGTTGCTTTACTGGGGAAAACAAGACAAATTCTAAATCAAAGGGCTTTGTATATACTCTATTGTTCAATGATATTGCCATATCTAAGTTATTGTGTGGAGATTTGGGGTAACACATATAAAAGTATCTTACAACCACTGGTCATACTGCAAAAGAGAGCAATAAGGATTGTGAACAATGTTGGTTTCCAGGATCACACAAACTCTCTTTTTGTAGAGCTAAATACATTGAAGTTCATGGATTTGGTCAGGTTCAAAACAGCTCAAATCATATTTAAAGCAAGAAATAATTTACTTCCGGGGAATATACAGAAGATGTTTTTGAGAGAGAGGGGGGTTATAATTTAAGAGGGGATTTTAAGTTAAAGCAACTTCCTATACATACCACTATGAGAAGTCAGTGGATTACAATCGGTGGGGTCAACCTATGGAATGGTTTGGATTTGGAACTCCAAAAGAGCACTAATATTGTACAATTTAAGAGGTTGTATAAAAACATCATTCTCAATGGTTATAGTGTGGAGGAAAGAGGATTGTTTTTAATTTAGTATTATGTCTTGTTTTTGTGAACAATACAGTGATCAGAGAGTCTTCACGCTTGTAACATACACCAACGTGAATGCGGGTTATATATGTAAATATGTATGTATAGTATATGCATGTATATGTGATGTATGTATGCATGCATGAATGCATGTTGGCATGTGTGTATGTGTATGAATGTATGTATGTATGTATGTATATATAAATAAATGAGAATATTCAAATAGGTGTGTATATGTAGGTATAAATAAATTATATATAGCTATCATAATATATAGTAAGCATACAGCGCATTTGGAATTGATTATTGAAATTATGATTAATGAAATAAGGGGGTAGGAGTAAATAAGTCTTTACTTCTTCCTACTCCTTTTTGGACACAGGGGATGAGAAATGATCGCACTTTTATTTATTTTGTTTTTTTTATTTTTTATTTTTCATTAAATATAGTTTGTGGCCTTCATTATGTTTTATTTTGTTTTAATATATGTAAGTTCAAAATAAAGATTATCAAATCAAATCAAATCAAACAGGTAGTCGTCGACTTACGACCGTAATTGGTTCAGAACGACCGGTCGTAAGTGGAACTGGTCGTAAGTCGGCCTATGTTATAATTACCTTACATATATGATACTGTGTCATGATATTATAATCATCTTCAAGTCATATTTTATCAATATTTTCTTCGCTGTCGTAAAGGCGAACGGTCGTAAGTTGCATAGGTCGTAAGTCGACGACTACCTGTATTTAGACAGGTATTTTCGGTGGGAGGGACTTGGCAACACTGGCAATCCAATGAAAAACCGCCCAAGGGGCGGTTGAGCGGGTGGTGGTTGAGCGGGTGTTTCAAATGCAAAGAAGATAATGGAGGAATGGTTGCTGTATGAATGGTTTATAATACGTGTAAGTAGGAATTTTTATTCTTGTAAAATGTAATCATTTCCGATCTGTAAAATAGTCTGTATATTTTAAATGTGGCCGGTATATTTTTGGACAGATCTTCTACTTAAATTATTTATTGTGTAATGTCAAAGGAGTGCCCTTAAAAAAATTGTTACGGTGTCACATGGACTGCGCCGGTGTATGACAAGAGGTTTAACATACAGTTTACAGCTAATTTGCTAATTGTTATTTCCTTACAATATGTTTCTGCAGTTACAAAAAATGACTACTGAATACAAACCTTTCAAGACGCCAAGAAGAATCTGTGCTGAAGCTATGCTTCTTTATATAATAGGTACACTACATTTTAATCCGCTGTTTGAGTACAATTCTGTAAAATAATACTTGAAAAAAATGTTTATGCATGACTCAAGTTCAGTCTCAATTGAGCCTGGATTGAATTAATTGAAAAGGCGGTGGATTGATTCAGACCGGTAGAGTTTACTGCTCTGAAAGATAAAGACACATGTTGGCAGGGAGAAGTGGTCGCTTTTCTAACAAGCCCTTCTCCTAGCATAATTACAGAACACAAATTATTCTGATTCAACTGTGTTATGTTTCATATTCACAATATTCAAAATAATTGAGTATATTATAAAATCACTATTCATAGACTGAAATTGTTTCCTTATTTGTGTGTTAGCTATTGTTATGAGTTTCCCGGAACCTCGCTTGACATGCCTTTCATGAAAAAAGCATGGGGCTCGCATAATTGGATTAGCGTGAAGTACATTATTTTGAAAATAATTCGTGTTAAGATTGTTTTGGCATGTTAATGTCCCAAAGGAATCTCACTTAGAGTCCTAACCTACTGTAATGTGAATAATCCCATCTTTGTGTGTTATGTGACAACTCCACCTCCATGATACAGTGTGAATAATTCTCCTCTTTTACAGTGTACCAGTGCAGGTGGGGTGAGGGGGTGGTAGAGAGACGGGCCACCATCAGAGTGAAAGTGGGAGACAGCATCTCATTTCCTGTCTCACCTGAATCTGACCAAAGCTACAGTGTTGACTTACTTTTTAATGCAATTAGAATAGTTGTATGGAGTCCTCAAACAGTATTTCAAGGTCATGAACAATATAAGAAAAGGATCAGTATGAGTATTAGCAATGATTCATTATGGCTGAACAAACTAAACCTATCAGATTCTGGCTTGTATCAAGTTAAAATTGAATATATATCTGGAGGACTAAAGGCACCAGAGAACACATACTTTCACCTGCAGGTTTTTGGTAAGTTAGCTCAAAGCAGATTTCTCATTATCTGCATGTTTTTTCACCTTTTACACACCATAATGTGCTATTAATTTTCCATTATAATAGAGAATTAATAATTTTCAAACTTTAAGGCAAACTTTAAGCCAAAGTAGACTGTTATTACATGGCCCAGGCCTCTGAATATTTAAATCATTGCTTTGTGTCCAATATGAGTGTGTAATGTAGTTGAAATTGATTATTTTTTATTATGTTTGATTATTTTTCCTCTAGAGCCCGTCTCTAAACCCAACATCACAGCAGAGTGCCTGGGGAATAATGTCAGTCTCAGCTGCTTCAGTCAGGGGACTGAAGTGACTTACAGCTGGGAAACTCTGCACCCCTGTGCTAATGACAGCTGTGTGCAGCTGGGCCAAACTATTCACCTCCAGTTACACCCCCACCCTCCCTCCACAACATGCACGTGCACCGCCCATAACCCTGTCAGCAAAGCCTCCAGTGATTCTACAGGTCTGGAAAAGTGCTTCACCCAAGGATTACAAGGTGAACCCAATATACTGTATGAGAAAATGTACCCACTGTAGCAGTGGCAGCTGTGTGCACATTGGCCTAATGATGGAAGTGATCCACTTTATGCTTAGCATCACTGGTAGTTTTGAAATGAGAAATTGCTACAGATTCTTTTGGTGATTGTAATCTGCAGCAATTACAAGGTGACATCAAGTATCAGCATGACATTTCCAAAAACAACAAAATGTTTTTTGCAGTAAACGAGTAGCAGTTCCAAAGAATCTGGATCTAAATAAGCATTGTCTCTATGTTCTTAAACAGGTATAAGCAAAATATATTCTCAATGTAAAAAATCATAATTTAGTGGAAAGAAAACCCCAGAAGCTTTCTGAAAATATGAAAAAATGAAACTGGTTCTGTGAATATGTCACATTGTAATATATATTGCAGGAATATGGATTCCAGCCTTGTGTGCATCATCTATTTTCATTGTCTTCGGAGCACTAGTACTGCTGTACATGAGGAAAAGGCAAACACAATGTAAAAAGGGAACCAATTCAAGGTAAGCATCCCCACCCTCTGATAAGTGGAATCAATTGTATACAGTTAGCTGAAACAAGTAAAGATGTAATTATATACCATAACTTATTAAATGTTTCTTTTTTAGAGGCAGTCTTGGAGGACCCTTTGCACAGACTGAATATGCAAGCATTAGGAAAGGCAATGAGCAATGTGAAGCAGTATTCAAATTAAAACAATAACAGCAAGCATGCTTGAAAGAGAAGATCTTTCTGTTGAACGATCAGGTTTTCTAACTGTGGTGTTTCTCTTGTAACTAGTGAAAGGGTGAATCTGCTTAATTTCTGCACCCAGAAATCAGATTAAATCAAAAATTCTTTTTTATTGTAAATCTTTAATTATTATTTTTTTGTACATTCCAGTGGATGCTAGGTCTGAACAGTTGTAAAATGTAACTTGTAAGATTCAATGGATTTGCATTGTTTTATATGAATAGACTTATGTAGTGAAATATGTCACAAAGCATTTGAAAAAAGGGTGTATATTGTAAATGGTAAATGGTATTGTAATTTACACAGTGTCTGAAAGGGTTAAAGTAATGACCACTTAGAAAGAATGTTTAATTTAGCTGGTTGTGTTCTGTTATTTGTATTTTGTACCATGCTCATTTGGTGAAAATGAGTGAAAACGAGGTACATTTAATATATTTTATAGACTAAATGATATTGCGTAAAACTGTGTCTCTATCAGCACTGAATGTTTTGTACAGTAAGTGAGTTTTATAACAATAAAAATGGATTTTTTAAGCCAAACCAAACCAAACCAAACATGACTTGCAATTGTCAGTTTCCATGCATATTTTTATTGTCTTGAATAGTCTGTGTGTGGGCAGCCTTCCAGGTCAGATGAAATGTTTTGTGGTCATTCATACCAGACACTAGTGCCGACTAGTGAAGAGGTTTGTGGGTGATGGTTGCAGTGATTGCAGCCCTGTGCATGAACAGAATTGCATGCCTGTGTATACACTGAATGCAAACACAAACACACAACCCTATTACACTGTATGATCAGTGTGTGTGTGTCATAATCCATTTTAATCACTTCATTAAATTATTGAATTAATCTACTGTATGAAAATAACCTACCAAAGGGCAGAGTTGATTTCTCATTGCTCTACTTAAATATCACTCCTTTTCTTGACGCCAGGTTAAAATTGACATACCCATAACAAAATGGTTACTATTCTTGAACCATTTTGACTACAGGCATAATCCTGCAGCCTTCTGAAAGTCAAACATTTGGGGTCAGGATTACTCAAAATATTACTTAATGTTAAAGTTGCAGAAGCTCAATCACAGTGAAAGGGCAAGCTTTGTTTCTCACTGACAAGAATACTGTTTTTGACTGGATACAGGATATTGTAGCTGTGGCTGGTGCGCTCAGAAGCACAAATCCCCATTCAAGTTTGAGGACAATATCACCAAAAATGAGCATTGTGCATTGTTTTTTCTAATTAATTATTTGATGAGCTGAAGTTATACTGAATGTTCTTTCACATGGATGGGGGTTACCCATTTTCTCTGCAACTAAATTACTAATACTGGTCAGAGATGGTTGTGCTTGTGCTCATCCTGTTCGAGAGAGACTATACAAAGCGTAGATGATAGAATTTCTATGTACAAGTACTTTTAGAAGTATGCAATGGCGAAACGGACAACAATGATAATTGCTCAAAAAATTCAATGGGCTTTCTATCAATTCAAACTAAACTATTGGAATTCTATTCAAACTAAACTATTGGCATGTTTCTCTGAGCACATTTTAAAAACAAGAACCCATTATGCATTTGTCCACTGAACACTTGTCTTGAAAAGGACACTGACATTACCTTAGTTCTTGTAATATGTGGATTTACTAAATGCAGAGAAGCTGAGGTACCCCCACACTTGATTTACCACCTGTTATGATCCTGATTTCTGTCTGTTTAAATGAATAGATGATCACATGCTGTCGATTTCACATAACTCACCCCTTGCATCAATTGATAATATGGATTTCTACTGCCACCGTGTGTTCTAACAGAAAACAGCAGTATGTGCCAAAATTCACTTGTCACTGAAGGATTTTCGAATGCTTATAGTTATAGACATTACAGTAATATAGCTATTGCCATCGGTGACAATCTAAAGATGGACAAAAATGTAGGATAATCATTAACTGACAGTTATTGTGGTAAACACTAATACACAATTTTGTGTATTTATAAAAGTACAATCTTATTCATGTATAATTAAGCACTGAAGTGTTTTTTTGCATTTTATCACCAAAGAGTATGTAAGGGTATGTATTTAAATATTTAATTGGTTTAAGGCAGCTAGCATGCTCATGTGCTGTTCTGTCATACTGCTGTCTCAGCGCACTCCGGTTGGATACAGTGGGCTCCAGAATTATTGGCACCCTTGATGCACAAACAAGACTGTTTTGCCCTCGGTTTGAACATAGCAAGAGATTACTATCTCTGTGGTGTTTATTATATGCAGTGCCAAAAATTATGGAGCTCTTTGTATATTGACCTTGATAGACATATGCCGGCCCTGCTCACCGCTGTCGAAAAAGAAAAAACATGTGCGAGCAGAAGAGAAAACGGGCAAAGTGGTAGCAAAGTAGACAATAGTTTTGAACACTCCTTCAAATTATGGGAACGCTCAAAGCCTGGATTTCTCCTCAGCTTTCAAAGGTTTACAACATTCCACTCAAAGACGGGCTTTTTTGTTTTAGTGTTTGTCTTTAAAGTCATGCCTAGGACCTGTTGAAGTAAGCTCATGTACGCAGTAATATGCATGTATTAGTATTATTACGATATTAATCAACCGAGTGAAGGCACGTGCGACGTAACAGTCGAATTCTAGAACAGCTGTAATGTACGCAGAAAAACTCACGATGTATGGCAGTTGGAATTATTTTAGAACTTCCGTGCGAAAGGGTTCATTAAACACGCTACTTTACACCTGTTGAAAGAAAAGCTTATTTCAATAACTGAATTATTACAGAGACGTTTGAAAGTAGGTATTTTCGGTGGGAGGGACTTGGCAACACTGGCAATCCAATGAAAAACCGCCCAAGCAAACCAGAGGGTTGAAAAGTGAAAGTGGGACAAAGAGCGGGAGTTACAAATGCAGAGAAGAGAATGTATGAATGTTTGCTGTATGAATGGTTGATAATACATGTAAGTCGGAATTTCTATTCTTGTGAAATGTAATCATGTCCGATCTATTAAACAGTCTGTATATTTGAAATGTTTAACGTGCAGTTTACAGCTAATTTGCTAATTGTTATTTCCTTACAATATGTTTCTGCAGTTACAAAAAATGACTACTGAATACAAACCTTTCAAGACGCCAAGACGAATCTGTGTTGAAACTATCTATGCTTCTTTATATAATAGGTAAACTACATTTTAATCCTCTGTTTGAGTATAATTCTGTAAAATGAAGGCAATACTTGAAAAAAATGTTTATGCATGAGTGAAGTTCAATCTCAATCGAGCCTGGATTGAATTAATTTTAAAAAGCCGCACTCAGAGGTGGATTTATTCTGACCGTTAGAGTTTACTACTCTGAAAGATAAAGACTCACGTTGGCACTTGGCAGGGAGGAGTGGTCGCTTTTCTAACAAGCCCTTTATTTGTCCGAATGGACCACGCCCCCGGCTATTATCCGAGGCCCGGCTTCAAATAGAATCCCGGACACAATTTGAGGATTTACGGTAATTTAAAAAAGGCGGTGGATTGATTCTGACCGTTAGAGTTTACTGCTCTGAAAGATAAAGACACATGTTGGCAGGGAGAAGTGGTCGCTTTTCCAACAAGCCCTTCTCTGAGCATAATTACAGAACACAAATAATTCTGATTCAACTGTGTTATGTTTCATATTCACAATATTCAAAATAATTGAATATATTATAAAATCACTATTCATAGACTGAAATTGTTTCCTTATTTGAGTGTTAGCTATTGTGAGATTTGTGAGATATTGTGGGCCAAACTATTCACCTCCAGTTACACCCCCACCCTCCCTCCACAACATACATGTGCACCGCCCATAACCCTGTCAGCAATGCCTCCAGTGATTCTACTGATCTGGAAAAGTGCTTCACCTCAGGATCACAAGGTGAACTCAATATACTGTATGAGAAAATGTACCCACTGTAGCAGTGGCAGCTGTGTGCACATTGGCCTACTGATCCACCTTCTGCTTGGCATCACTGGTAGCTTTGAAATGAGAAATTGCTACATTATTTTGGTGATTGTAATCTGCGGCAATTACAAGGTGACATCTAAGTATCAGGATGACATTTCCAAAAATAACAAAATGTTTTTTGCAGTAAACAACAAGTAGCAGTTCCAAAGAATCTGGATCTAAATAAGCATTGTCTCTATGTTCTTAAACAGACATGAGCAAAATATATTCTCAATGTAAAAAATCATAATTTAGTGGAAAGAAAACCCCAGAAGCTTCCTGAAAATATGAAAAAATGAAACTGGTTCTGTGAATATATCACATTGTAATATATATTGCAGGAAGATGGATTCCAGCCTTGTGTGCCTCATCTATTTTCATTGTCTTCGGAGCACTGCTGTACAATATAATACAATATAGTGCAAATACAATATAAAAGTAAACCAATTCAAGGTAAGCATCCCCGCCCTCTGATGAGTGGAATCAGTATTATGCAGTTAGCTGAAACAAGTAAAGATGTAATTAAATACCCTAACTTATTAAATGCTTCTTTTTTAGAGGCAGTCATGGAGGAGGAGCCACCGTCTGCAATGCCTTCTATTGATCCAGTATATGTGAGCAGGTCCTGTTCAGTTTATCTCAGTAACAAATGATGGACCCTTTACACAGACTGAATATGCAAGCATTAGGAAAGGCAATGAGTAATGTGAAGCAGTATTCAAATTAAAACAATAACAACAAGCATGCTTGAAAGAGAAGATATTTCAAGCTATGTTATTCTGTTGAACAATCAGGTTTTCTAACAGTGGTGTATCTCTTGTAACTAGTGAAAGGGCGAATCTGCTTAATTTCTTCACCCAGAAATCAGATTAAATCAAAAATACTTTTTTATTGTAAATCTTTTGTACATTCCAGTGGATGCTAGGTCTGAACAGATGTAAAATATAACTTGTAAGATTCAATGGATTTGCATTGTTTTATATGAATAGACTTATGTAGTGAAATATGTCACAAAGCATTTGAAAAAAGGGTGTATATTATAATGTGCACAGTGTCTGAAAGGGTTAAAGTAATGACTACTTTGGAAGACGTTTAATTTAGCTGGTTGTGTTCTGTTATTTGTATTTTGTATCATGCTCATTTGGTGAAAATGAGTGAAAACGAGGTACATTTTATATATTTAAAATTTTTTTACATAAAGCATACAACATAGTTATAGACTAAATGATATTGCGTAAAACTGTGTCTGTATCAGCACTGAATGTTTTGTACAATAAGTTAGTTTCATAACAATAAAAAAGGATTTTTTAAACCAAACTTGTTTTTGTTTCTGTATTTAAAAATAAATGACTTGCAATTGTCAGTTCCCATGCATGTTTTTATTGTCTTGAATAGTCTGTATGTGGGCAGCCTTCCAGGTCAGATGAAACGTTTTGTGGTCATTCATACCAGACCCTAGTGCCCACTATTGAAGAGGTTTATGGGTGATGGTTGTAGTGATTGCAATCCTGTGCATGAACAGAATTGCATGCCTATGTATACACTGAATGCAAACACAAACACACAACCCTATTATGTGTGTGTGTGTGTGTGTGTGTGTCATAATCCATTTTAATCACTTCATTGAATTATTGAATTAATCTACTGTATGAAAATAACCTACCAAAGGGCAGAGTTGATTGCTCATTGCTCTACTTAAATATCACTCCTTTTCTTGACGCAAGCTTAAAATTTACATACCCATAATAAAATGGTTACTATTCTTGAACCATTTTGACTACAGGCATAATCCTGCGGCCTTCTGAAAGTCAAACATTTGGGGTCAGGATTACTCAAATTTTACTTAAAGTTAAAGTTGCAGAAGCTCAATCACAGTGAAAGTGCAAGCTTTGTTTCTCACTGACAAGAATACTGTTTTTGACTGGATACAGGATATTGTAGCTGTGGCTGGTGCGCTTAGAAGCACAAATCCCCATTCAAGTTTGAGGACAATATCACCAAAAATGAACATTGTGCATTGTTTTTTCTTATCAATTCTTTGATGAGCTGAAGTTATACGGAATGTTCTTTCACATGGATGGGGGTTACGCATTTTCTCTGCAACTACATTACAAATACTGGTCAGAGATGGTTGTGCTTGTGCTCATCATGTTCGAGAGAGCCTATACAAAACGTAGATGATAGAATTTCTATGTAGTACTTTTGTAGAAGTATGCAACGGCGAAACGGACAATGATAATTGCTCCAAAGAAATTAAATGGGCTTTCTATCAATTCAAACTAAACTATTGGCATTCTATCAATGTTTCTCTGAGCACATTTTAAAAACAAGAACCTATTATGCATTTGACAAAGGACACTGACATTACCTTAGTTCTTGTAATATGTGGATTTACTAAATGCAGAGAAGCTGAGGAACCCCCACACTTGATTTACCACCTGTTATGATCCTGATTTCTGTCTGTTCGTTTATTCAGTATTTTTATAAATGTATTATTTTTCATATTCATGCCTGGTTTTCTGTTTACATTCATTAGTCTTTGCACTCATTTTCCCCTGTGATGTCTGTGGCTGAATGTTTTCGGATCTCGAGTCACTCCCCTGTCTGTGTGCTTCACTATTCGGGTGGTTTCAGAATTTTCTGGTTTCCCACAATTCCTTCTGTCTCGCTGTTCTTACTTCCTGCTTTCTCTCCATTTCATGTTTGCAGATAGCACTAATATACTAATCCCAAATAACATAGAATTTGTACAGTACAAATTATATTAACATACTAATATGTTCCTCTAACTAACCAACTAACATTCACTAGTTTGGGGTATTTGTAATTTAATCACATAACTAACAGACTAACTCTACCTCTACTTCAATACTGCTCTATAACTCCGCCAAAGACATGCTTTCCTCGCACATGACTGCTATAAAAACAATTTGCATGCACAGAGTTTCGGGAGCGACGTACATTTGATTAGACAAAGCAGGAGACAATCCCCCCTGGAGCGATGCTGGGTTAAGGGCCTTGCTCAAGGGCCCAACGGCTGTGTGGATATGATTGTGGCTACACCGGGGATCATACCACCGACCTTGCGGGTCCCAGCCATGTACCTCAACCACTACACTACAGGCCGCCCTATCATTGCAGCAATATAGTATTCAGTGGGAGCAATAATTATTTGATCCCTTGCTGATTTTGTAGGTTTGCCCACTTACAAAGAATGGAACTGTGTAGAATTTTAATCATAGGTACATTTTAACATTGAGAGACAGAATATCACAAAATAATCCACAATAACAACATCATATAAATGTTATACATTTATTATCGTATTTTTGCATGAAATAAGTATTTAATAATAAGTCAGAGGTCTGGGAAACATCATCACCCAAGTCAGACTGAAATGATTCCTCCAGGTCTAACCGCTGGGGGTCTTCACTGTCATCAGCTCAGCCCACTGACAGCTCAAAAGCTGCTGGGCCTGGGACACCTGGGCGCTCAGGAGGTCGGTCTCGTGACTGCAGGAGGCCTTGCAGGGCTTACTGCATGACCTACATCTGCTGCTGAAGCTGCTGCACCTGTGAATGCTTACGCTTCTGGGAATGCTTCTGGACGCCACCCCTTTGCATGTGCTCCTGCCCACTTTCTGAATCACCCTCAGGCTGCCATAATGCTTGACCCGGTGTAATCTCTGGGAGGCCACTGCCATCCTCCTCCTCCTCCTCCACCTGCAAAATGGCTCAGGGGCTTTTTTCAAGGCCGCTGTAGGGCAACGCAACAGTCCAAAAGTTGGAAGGTTTATGTAATTTAGTAATTATTATCGACAAACAATGTGGCTTCTCCCATACCAATCACTGCCAAGTTCCAACAGCCTAACCTGACACAGCAGCTTGTGCCCTCAAATGTCAACCTGTTAGTCCATACTTGCATCTGATTGATTAGTTAAGGTCTACTAAATAACCAATCAGAAAACGGTAATGTAAATATTTAATTCACACTCTTTGTATATTGACCTTGATAGACGTATGGCGACCCTGCTCACCGCTGTCGAAAAAGAAAAAAATTGTGCGAGCAGAAAAGAAAACGGGCACTGTGGTAGCAAAGTAGAGAATAGTTTTGAACACTCCTTCAGATTAAGGGCACGCTCAAAGCCTGGATTTCTCCTCAGCTTTCAAAGGTTTTCAACATTCCACTCAAAGACGGGCTTTTTTTGTTTTAGTGTTTGTCTTTAAAGTCATGCCTCGGACCTGTTTAAGTAAGCTCATGTACGCAGTAATATGCATATATTAGTATTATTAGGATATTATAATTACAATAATTATCAGGCCAACTTCAACCGAGTGAAGGCACGTGCGATGTAACAGTCGAATTCTAGAACAGCTGCAATGTACGCAGAGAAACTCACGCTGTGCGGCAGTTGGAATTATTTTAGAATTTACGTGCGAAAGGGTTAATTAACACGCTACTTTACACCTGTCGAAAGAAAAGCTAATTTCAATAACTGTATTATACGTTTGAAAGCAGGAATTTTCGGTGGGAGGGACTTGGCAACACTGGCAATCCAATGAAAAACCGCCCAAGCAACCGTGAGGGTTGAAAAGTGAAAGTGGTTCAGCGGGAAGTACAAATGCAGAGAAGAGAATGTATGAATGGTTGCTGTATGAATGGTTAATAATACGTGTAAGTAGGAATTTTTATTCTTGTAAAATGTAACCATATCCGATCTATTAAACAGTCTGTATATTTGCAATATTTAACATGCAGTTTACAGCTAATTTGCTAATTGTTAATTCCTTACAATATGTTTCTGCAGTTACAAAAAATGACTACTGAATACAAACCTTTCAAGACGCCAAGAAGAATCTGTGTTGAAACTATGCTTCTTTATATAATAGGTAAACTACATTTTAATTCTCTGTTTGAGTATAATTCTGTAAAATGAAGGCAATACTTGAAAAAAATGTTTATGCATGAGTCAAGTTCAGTCTCAATCGAGCCTGGATTGAATTAATTTTAAAAAGCCGCACTCAGAGGTGGATTTATTCTGACACTCGTTGGCAGGGAGGAGTGGTCGCTTTTCTAACAAGCCCTTTATTTGTCCGAATGGACCACGCCCCCGGCTATTATCCGAGGCCCGGTTTCAAATAGAATCCCGGACACAATTTGAGGATTTACGGTAATTTAAAAAAGGCGGTGGATTGATTCTGACCGTTCGAGTTTACTGCTCTGAAAGATAAAGACACATGTTGGCAGGGAGGAGTGGTCGCTTTTCTAACAAGCCGTTCTCCTAGCATAATTACAGAACACAAATAATTCTGATTCAACTGTGCTATGTTTCATATTCACAATATTCAAAATAATTGAATATATTATAAAATCACTATTCATAGACTGAAATTGTTTCCTTATTTGAGTGTTAGCTATTGTGAGATTTCCAGAACCTCGCTTGACATGCCTTTCATGAAATAAGCATGGGGCTTGCATAATTGGATGAGCGTGAAGTGCATTATTTTGAAAATAATTTGTGTTGAGATTGTTTTGTCATGTTAAGGTCCCAAGAGAATCTCAGTTAGATCCACTCCAGTTTCCTAACCTACTGTAATGTGAATAATCCCATTTTTGCGTGTTATAATGTGACAACTCCACCTCCATGATACAGTGTGAATAATTCCCCTCTCTTTTACAGTGTACCAGTGCAGGTGGTGTGAGGGGGTGGTAGAGAGACGGGCCACCATCAGAGTGAAAGTGGGAGACAGCATCTCTTTTCCTGTCTCACCTGAATCTGACCAAAGCTACAGTGTTGACTTACTTTTTAATACAATTAGAATAGTTGTATGGAGTCCTCAAACAGTATTTCAAGTTCATGAACAATATAACAAAAGGATCAGTGTGAGTATTAGTAATGATTCATTATGGCTGAACAAACTAAACCGATCAGATTCTGGCTTGTATCAAGTTAAAATTGAATATATATCTGGAGGACTAAAGGCACCAGAGAACACATACTTTCACCTGCAGGTTTTTGGTAAGTTGGCTCAAAGCAGATTTCTCATTATCTGCATGTTTTTTCACCTTTTACACACCATAATGTGCTATTAATTTTAAGTATTCTTTTCCATTATAGTAGAGAATTAATAATTTTCAAACTTTTAGGCAAACTTTCAGCCAAAGTAGACTGTTATTACATGGCCCATGCCTCTGAATATTTAAATGATTGCTTTGTGTTCAATATGAGTGTGTAATGAAGTTGAAATTGATTATTTTTCATTATGTTTGATTATTTTTCCTTTAGAGCCCGTCTCTAAACCCAACATCACAGCAGAGTGCCTGGGGAATAATGTCAGTCTCAGCTGCTTCAGTCAGGGGACTGAAGTGATGTACAGCTGGGAAACTCTGCCCGCCTGTGGTAATGACAGCTGTGTGCAGCTGGGCCAAACTATTCACCTCCAGTTACACCCCCACCTTCCCTCCACAACATACATGTGCACCGCCCATAACCCTGTCAGCAATGCCTCCAGTGATTCTACTGATCTGGAAAAGTGCTTCACCTCAGGATCACAAGGTGAACCCAATATACTGTATGAGAAAATGTACCCACTGTAGCAGTGGCAGCTGTGTGCACATTGGCCTAGTGATCCACCTTCTGCTTGGCATCACTGGTAGCTTTGAAATGAGAAATTGCTCCAGATTCTTTTGGTGATTGTAATCTGCAGCAATTACAAGGTGACATCTAAGTATCAGTATGACATTTCCAAAAAGAACAAAATGTTTTTTGCAGTAAACAACGAGTAGCAGTTCCAAAGAATCTGGATCTAAATAAGCATTGTCTCTATGTTCTTAAACAGGTATAAGCAAAATATATTCTCAATGTAAAAAAATCATAATTTAGTGGAAAGAAAACCCCAGAAGCTTCCTGAAAATATGAAAAAATGAAACTGATTCCGTGAATATATCACATTGTAATATATATTGCAGGAAGATGGATTCCAGCCTTGTGTGCCTCATCTATTTTCATTGTCTTCGGAGCACTAGTACTGCTGTACATGAGGAAAAAGCTAACACAATGTAAAAGGGAACCAATTCAAGGTAAGCATCCCCGCCCTCTGATAAGTGGAATCAATTGTATACAGTTAGCTGAAACAAGTAAAGATGTAATTAAATACCCTAACTTATTAAATGCTTCTTTTTTAGAGGCAGTCATGGAGGAGGAGCCACCATCTGCAATGCCATGCCAAATATAGGTGAGCAGGTCCTGTTCAGTTTATCTCAGTAACAAATGATGGACCCTTTGCCCGGACTGAATATGCAAGCATTAGGAAAGGCAATGAGTAATGTGAAGCAGTATTCAAATTAAAACAATAACAACAAGCATGCTTGAAAGAGAAGATATTTCAAGCTATGTTATTCTGTTGAACAATCAGGTTTTCTAACTGTGGTGTGGTGTGATTAAATCAAAAATACTTTTTTATTGTAAATCTTTTTTTTTTTTTTGTACATTCCAGTGGATTTGCATTGTTTTATATGAATAGACTTATGTAGTGTAGTAGGGTGTATATTGTAATGTGTCTGAAAGAGTTAAAGTAATGACTACTTTGAAAGACGTTTCATTTAGCTGATTGTGTTCTGTTATTTGTATTTTGTATCATGCTCATTTGGTGAAAATGAGTGAAAACGAGTTACATTTTATATATTTTAATTTTTTTTACATAAAGCATACTACATAGTTATAGACTAAATGATATTGCGTAAAACTGTGTCTGTATCAGCACTGAATGTTTTGTACAATAAGCTAGGGATTTTTTAAACCAAACTTGTTTTTGTTTCTGTATTTAAAAATAAATGACTTGCAATTGTCAGTTCCCATGCATGTTTTTATTGTCTTGAATAGTCTGTGTGTGGGCAGCCTTCCAGGTCAGATGAAACGTTTTGTGGTCATTCATACCAGACCCTATTGCTGACTAGTGAAGAGGTTTGTGGGTGATGGTTGTAGTGATTGCAACCCTGTGCATGAACAGAATTGCATGCCTGTGTATACACTGAATACAAACACAAACACACAACCCTATTACACTGTATGATCAGTGTGTGTGTGTGTCATAATCCATTTTAATCACTTCATTGAATTATTGAATTAATCTACTGTATGAAAATAACCTACCAAAGGGCAGAGTTGATTGCTCATTGCTCTACTTAAATATCACTCCTTTTCTTGACGCAAGCTTAAAATTGACATACCCATAATAAAATGGTTACTATTCTTGAACCATTTTGACTACAGGCATAATCCTGCAGCCTTCTGAAAGTCAAACATTTGGGGTCAGGATTACTCAAAATATTACTTAAAGTTAAAGTTGCAGCAGCTCAATCACAGTGAAAGTGCAAGCTTTGTTTCTCACTGACAAGAATACTGTTTTTTACTGGATACAGGATATTTAGCTGTGGCTGGTGCGCTTAGAAGCACAAATCCCCTTTCAAGTTTGAGGACAATATCACCAAAAATGAGCATTGTGCATTGTTTTTTTCTAATCAATTCTTTGATGAGCTAAAGTTATACTAAATGTTCTTTCACATGGATGGAGGTTACCAATTTTCTCTGCAACTAAATTACAGATACTGGTCAGAGATGGTTGTGCTTGTGCTCATCATGTTCGAGAGAGCCTATACAAAACGTAGATGATAGAATTTCTATGTAGTACTTTTGTAGAAGTATGCAACGGCGAAACGGACAATGATAATTGCTCCAAAGAAATTCAATGGGCATTCTATCAATTCAAACTAAATTATTGGCATTCTATCAATGTTTCTCTGTGCACAAGAACCTATTATGCATTTGTCCACTGAACACTTGTCTTGAAAAGGACACTTTTCTGATCTTGAGTCACTCCCCTGTCTGTGTGCTTCACTATTCGGGTGGTTTCAGAATTTTCTGGTTTCCCACGATTCCTTCTGTCTCGCTGTTCTTACTTCTTGCTTTCTCTCCATTTCATGTTTGCAGATAGCACTAATATACTAATCCCAAATAACATAGAATTTGTACAGTATTTTTGCATGAAATAAGTATTTAATAATAGGTCAGAGGTCTGGGAAACATCATCACCCACGTCAGACTGAAATGATTCCTCCAGGTCTAACCGCTGGGGGTCTTCACTGTCATCAGCTCAGCCCACTGACAGCTCAAAAGCCTGGGACACCTGGGCGCTCAGGAGGTCGGTCTCGTGACTGCAGGAGGCCTTGCAGGGCTTACTGCATGACCTACATCTGCTGCTGAAGCTGCTGCACCTGTGAATGCTTATGCTTCTGTGAATGCTTCTGGACGTCACCCCTTTGCATGTGGTCCTGCCCACTTTCTGAATCACCCTCAGGCTGCCATAATGCTTGACCCGGTGTAATCTCCGGGAGGCCACTGCCATCCTCCTCCTCCTCCTCCACCTGCAAAATGGCTCAGGGGCTTTTTTCAAGGCCGCTGTAGGGCACCGCAACAGTCCCAAAGTTGGAAGAAGGTTTATGTAGTTTAGTAATTATTATCGACAAACAATGTGGCTTCTCCCATACCAATCACTGCCAAGTTCCAACAGCCTAACCTGACACAGCAGCTTGTGCCCTCAAATGTCAACCTGTTGGTCCATACTTGCATCTGATTGATTAGTTAAGGTCTACTAAATAACCAATCAGAAAACGGTAATGTAAATATTAAATTAGCATTGAAAATAAAACACCAAATGCAATGTCCAGGGGTCTAAAGTGGTTTTAAAAATGTGACTAACACATTAGGGTAGCTTGTAGCGAAGTAGTTAAGGTACATGACTGGGACACACAAGGTCGGTGGTTCTAATCCCGGTGTAGATACAACAAAATCCGCACAGCCATTGGCCCCTTGAACAAAGCCTTAACCCTGCATTGCTCCAGGGGAGGATTGTCTCCTCCTTAATCTAATCAACAGTACGTTGCTCTGGATAAGAGTGTCTGTCAAATGCCAATTATGTTTTTGTTCCTACATTAAAAATGAATGTCTTGTGGATCTGTCAGTTTCCATGTAAGTTTTGAAATGTTTTGCTTGTCTTGGAGCCGTTTGTATTACATGTGTGTCTTTGTGAATCCAGTCCGCGTTTTCATTTCCCCCTCGTTATTGTCCTATTACCCTTTCATGTGTCTCACCTGATGTTTATTTGTTAGACTGCCCTCACTCCCATGCCCCGTCCTTTTCAGTTGCAGGCTGCTAGTTCGTCTTGCCCTGTTCTGAGTCCTGAGCCCTTCATCCCTTCCCTCAGTTCTAGCCTCCTTGTTTCCTTGCCCTTGTTTCCTCATCCTTGCCCTTGTGTATTTTTGTGTATTTCCTGTTTTGACCCCTGCCTGCTTCCCTGGACTATTCTTTGTGTGTTGTGGATTTCTGTACCTCTGCCTTATTTGATTGACCCCCCTGTTTTTGACCCTGGCCTGTTTTTTGACTTCGCTGTCTGCCCCTTCACCTGCTAGTAAACCTGACATTTTTCTCCACCACTGTCTGCTTTTGGTTCCTCTGTTCCCCCCGACATAACAGAAAGCATGCTGTTGTGCCTGCCTGACCCAGGTGGAAATAAAGATTAATTTTAGAAACCTGTGGACTTGAGGTAGAGAGAGGCAAGCAAATCACACCAAATAAGAAATTCAAATGAGGGAAAGTATAGTGAGCAGTTTTAAAGGGGCAGGGTGATGCAATTGGAGCTCCAGGATATGACGAAGTGTGGGCATGAACCAGGTGAGGAACAGGGCTGCAGCGTACTGTTTAAATGAGCAGATGATTACAAGCTCTCGATTTCACATAGCTCACCCCTTGCATCAATTGATAATATGGATTTCTACTGCCACCATGTGGTCTCACAGAAAACAGCAGTATGTGCCAAAATTCACTTGTCACTGAAGGATTTTTGAATGCTTATAGTTATAGACAATACAGTAATACAGCTATTGCCATCAGTGACAATCTAAAGATGGACAAAAATGTAGGATAATCATTAACTGACAGCTATTGTGGTAAACACTAACACACAATTTGCTGTATTTATATAAGTCAAATCTTATTCATGTATAATTAAGCATTGAAGTGTTTTTTGCATTATATCACCAAAGAGTATGTATGGGTATGTATTTAAATATTTTATAGGTTTAAGGCAGCTAGCATGCTGATGTGCTGTTCTGTAATACTGTTGTCTCAGCGCACTCAGGTTGGATACAGTGGGCTCCAGAATTATTGGCTGTCAGGGTTGGGAAGGAGTACCGGCTATGACCACCAGGGGGGGTGCTTGATTAACTTCACCTGGTAGTCATTAGTATCAGCCAGGTACCTACCTCTGGAGAGTATTTAAGCTCTCATTCCCCTTCAGTCGTTGCTTCGGTGTACACTTACGCTCTGTCACCCAAGCTGGTATACGCACACGGTAGACTCTGGTAATCGAGTCAGGTATTGTGCTGGGTTTTGGTTCTTTCTATTCGCAAAAAGAGAATTATTAATTTAGGTAAGGAAGGGGTTCTGTTCGCTGGCAGTGTGCCTTATTCGAACACCTTCCTAGGGTTTGAGTTTCTTGGTTTTCTTTTATTTTTCGGCTCGTGTGAGTCTGTGGGTACGGGACGGTGTCCCGGGTATGTACTTTTGTTTCTAAGTTTTTCCGGAGCTGCGACTCCTGGTGTTTTATTTTCTGTGCCTAGTATTTTACACTAGGTTGTACGTTTATTTTTGGGTTTCCCCCCCCCGTTTCGGGGGTTGAGTGCGCACGTCTATGCAATCTGTTTTTCGTTATTTTTTCGCCCTGGTTTTAATGGGTAGCTTTTATTTTTGAGCCGTTATTTGGGGCTCTTATTTGTACGGAGCTGTCTCCGTTTGTACCCTGGTCTCTGCTATTTCTCCGGGGCCTGGGTGGCGGACACTTTTGGTGCGTTCGCTCATTTAGGATCACCCTTAGTCGCGCTTGGCTCTCCGCACCTCCCCGTTACATTGGCACCCTTGATGCATTTTCTTGGTAGCATTTTCTGTGATTCAGCGTCAGCTAGTTATTTAAGCAGTTGTCTCATGCACCAGTGGCAGCTAGGTGCAGCAGCCTCGTTTACTTGCCTCGGTGTACGAAGTTGCAGGCATACAAAATCGAGGGTGTCTATCTACGGGTGTCCATCGAAGTTGTCTGAGAGCCGGATGAGTGTTTTTGTTTTTGCTGCCTGCCCTCACTTCACTGCGTAGTAGTCCTCCTGTCCACCCTTGTTCCCCCTCCATGTGTTTCCCATTCCTGTCCTCTTTCCTCTGCCCAGGTCCCAGTCAGGTAGAAGGTTTGCTTCCTGCCAACATGGCCGGAATATCTCAAACCTCATCTTCCCTCCCAGATCCGCTGGTGTTGATATCTGTGTGGCTGGTGGCCTCTGGAACTGCCAGTCCGCCGTCCAGAAAGCAGACTTCATATCAGCCTATGCCTCTCACCTCAACCTTGACTTTCTTGCCTTAACTGAAACGTGGCTCTCACCAGAGAACACAGCCACCCCGGCTGCCCTTTCCTCTACCTTCTCTTTTTCCCACACACCCAGAACCTCTGGCAGAAGAGGTGGCACAGGTCTCCTAATCTCGTCCTTATGGAGATCTAGGTCTTCTCCTCATCCTTCTCCTTCCCCTCTTTTGAATTTCAAGCGGTTTTTGTTACTTTCCCATGCAATCTCTTTATTATTGTTGTTTATCGCCCCCCCGGGTCCTCTGGGGAGCTTCTTGGATGAGATGGACATCCTCCTTAGCTCCTCACCAGTCAATGACACTCCCCTGATCCTCCTGGGTGACTTCAACCTCAACTCAGAGTCCACCCAGTCTACCTTTCTCTCCCTCCTTTCTTCTTTTGACCTTACCCTCACACTTTCCCCTCCCACCCACAAAGCAGGCAACCTTCTTGACCTCATCTTCACAAGGAGCTGCACAACAACCAACCTCTTTGTAACACCACTCCATATATCTGACCACTCCTTCATCTCTTTTTCTCTTCCACTCTCCTCTAACACCCATCCATCTCACCCACCATCCACTGTCACCTGTTGGCGGAACCTACGCCACCTGTCTACCTCCAACCTCTCATTTACAATCCTCTCCTCCCTACCATCCACGGAGTATTTCTCTCGACTGTCTCCCGATGATGCTGCTACAACTCTCATGTCCTCCCTCTCATCTTCCTTTGACTCTCTGTGTCCCCTCACCACCAAATTAGCTTGGGCTTCCCCCCCCAGTCCTTGGCTTTCTGATGCTCTACGAGCTGTCCGAACCAAACTGCGGGCAGCAGAGAGAAAATGGAAAAGGTCCTGTCTCCCCAGTGATATAGCTTCCTTCCATGCCCTCCTATCATTGTTCCATTCCTCTGTCTCTCTAGCTAAATCTTCCTTCTTTCACTCGAAAATGAACGCGGCCGCCTCTAATCCCCGCAAACTGTTTTCAACCTTCTCCTCTCTTCTGGCCCCCCCTCCCCCCCACCTCCCTCATCACTCACACCTGATGACTTTGTCTCTTTCTTTGAAAAGAAGGTTGATGCCATTCGCAATTCCTTCTCCCAACCCTCTCCCCCTGCTGACCCTCCTACCTTCCTCAATTCCCTAGCCTCCTTTTCTCCCCTCTCAGACTCCAACACTTTTCTCCACTCTTAACTCCTCACATCCCACCGCCCGACCACCTGTCCTCTTGACCTCATCCCCTCTTCCCTTCTACAATCTATCTCTAATGACATTCTCCCTTTTCTCTCCTCTCTAATCAACACCTCCCTCTCTTCCGGCACCATGCCCTCTTCCCTGAAGAGGGCCAGAGTCACTCCCCTGCTCAAAAAACCTACTCTTGACCCCTCTGCTCTAAACAACTACCGGCCTGTCTCTCTTCTTCCCTTTCTCGCTAAAACTCTGGAACGGGCGGTCTGCTCCCAACTGTCCACTTATCTTTTTCACAACAATCTCCACGATCCCAAACAGTCCGTCTTCAAGAGTGGCCACTCCACTGAGACCACCCTGCTCGTGGTCACTGAGGCACTCCACTCTGCTAAAGCCAAATCCCTCTCCTCTGTCCTCATCTTCCTTGACCTGTCTGCCGCCTTCGATACAGTCAAACATGGGATTCTGCTCTCATCGCTGTCTGGGATGGGTGTGACAGGATCTGCACTTGCTTGGTTTTCCACCTACCTCTCTGGTCATTCCTACCAGGTGACTTGGAGGGGCTCAGTCTCTGACCCTCACCTCCTACAAACTGGAGTCCCGCAGGGCTCAGTTCTTGGTCCTCTCCTCTTCTCGCTATACACCATGTCTCTTGGTTCTGTTATCTCTTCCCATGGCTTTTCTTACCACTCTTACGCCGATGACACCCAACTCTTTATTTCCTTCCCCCCCGATATCCAGGTCACCACACAGATCTCTGCCTGCTTGGCTGATATCTCTGCATGGATGACTTCCCACCACCTGAAGCTTAACCTTGCCAAAACTGAGCTTCTCTACATCCCTGCTAAGTCCTCTCTGACAATCGACCTCTCACTGACTGTTGAGGACTTTGTAGTTTCCTCCTCCCGTACAGCAAAGAATCTTGGGGTGACTCTTGATAACTGCCTCACCCTGGTTCCACAAGTATCCTCCACTGCCAGAACCTGCAGGTTCTTTCTCTACAATATACGCCGTATCCGTCAGCTCGTCATTTCCTGCCTGGATTACTGCAACTCCCTCCTAGCCGGTCTCCCAGCTTGTGCCATCAAGCCCCTCCAGCTGGTCCAGAATGCTGCAGCCCGCCTGATCACCCGTCAGCCCAGGTCGGCTCATGTCACCCCGCTCCTCATTGGCCTCCACTGACTTCCTATTGCCGCACGCATCCGATTCAAGCCCCTAGTGTTGGCATTTCAGGCTGCTAAGGGGACTGCTGCACTTTACATACAATCCTTAATCACTCCCTACTCCCCAGCTAGACCACTCCGGTCTGCCAGCTCTGGTCGCCTTATGGTTCCCTCTCAACGAGCACCTGACGGTCGAGCTGCACGTTCACACCTGTTTTCCGCTCTGGTTTCTCAGTGGTGGAATGACTTGCCTACTACTGTCAGGACAGCAGAATCCCTCCCCCTATTTCGACGCAGACTAAAAACACACCTTTTCAAACTGTACCTTAGTCCTCCCTGCTGATTTCCAGCGCCTCCTTTCTGATATCCCTATCCCTCTTGTCTAACCCCCACCCCCCCCCAAAAAAAAAAATAGCACTTGTGATGACGATATGTTTAGAACAACACTTCATGTGTATTTTACTAGTTGTGATTACTATCTCTGTGGTGCTTATTATATGCAGTGCCAAAAATGATGGAACCCTTTGTATATTGACCTTGATAGACGTATGCCGGCCCTGCTCACTGCTGTCGCAAAGTGGTAGCAAAGTAGACAATAGTTTTGAACACTCCTTCAGATTATGGGCACGCTCAAAGCCTGGATTTCTCCGCAGCTTTCAAAGGTTTACAACATTCCACTCAAAGACGGGCTTTTTTTGTTTTAGTGTTTGTCTTTAAAGTCATGCCTAGGACCTGTTTAAGTAAGCTCATGTACGCAATAATATGCATATATTAGTATTATTAGGATATTATAATTACAATAATTATCAGGCCAACTTCAACTGAGTGAAGGCACGTGTGATGTAACAGTCGAATTCTAGCTGCAAGCTGCAATGCACGCTGTGAGGCAGTTGGAATTTCTTTAGCACTTACGTGCGAAAGGGTTAATTAAACACGCTACTTTACACCTGTTGAAAGAAAAGTTTATTTCCATAACTGTATTATTACAGAGACATTTGAAAGTAGGTATTTTCGGTGGGAGGGACTTGGCAACACTGGCAATCCAATGAAAAACCACCCAATCAACCCCGAGTGTCACGTTTCATGTTTGTCATGCCATGTTTTATGTTTAGTTATTGTCTTAGTTCCATTATTGTCATATCACGTATTATGTTAGTCTAGTCTCGCCATGTTGTTATGCTTTATTTCTTGTGACATTTAATTTTCATGTCATGTTATGTTTCATGTTTTCACGATTGATTCAGACCGGTAGAGTTTACTGCTCTGAAAGATAAAGACACATGTTGGCAGGGAGGAGTGGTCGCTTTTCTAACAAGCCCTTCTCCTAGCATAATTACAGAACACAAATAATTCTGATTCAACTGTGTTATGTTTCATATTCACAATATTCTAAATAATTGAATATATTATAAAATCACTATTTATAGACTGAAATTGTTTCCTTATTTGAGTGTTAGTTATTGTGAGTTTCCCGGAACATTGCTTGACGTGCCTTTCATGAAATAAGCATGAGGCTTGCATGATTGGATTTATGTGAAGTACATTATTTTGAAAATAATTTGTGTTCAGATTGTTTTGGCATATTAAGGTTGTGATAGGCGGTCTCTTGTTCACGTGACACCCCAGATGCGGGAAGACTTAAAGCAACGTAAAGCGGCTAATAAAGCTAGCTAAGATAATTTGCGAAGAAAAAAAGCCGATGGTCAATCGTATGTGACAGCACCCTTGCTGTTTGCACTGTATGCTGTGAAAGAAGATAATGAAAGCGCCAAAGGCAACAGATGTTAAACGGGGCATCTCCGTAATTCGGGAGAACCTGCAGTGTCCAATATGTTTGGATTTGTTGAGCATGCCTGTCTCCACCAAGTGTGACCACCAGTTCTGCAGATTCTGTTTGATGAAGCTTCTGGACAGGAAGAAGGAGGCCAACTGTCCGGTCTGCAAAGCCAAGGTCATAAAAAGAAGCCTGCAAGAGAGCCCTGGGTTCCAGAGGCTTGTGGAGGGATTGCAGCACATGGTCCAGGCTTACGAGGAGGACACAAGCACAGACTATTTCACTGGAGCGTCCCAAGGGCTGGAACACCTGCGGTGTCAGGAGGGGGGCCCCAGGGAAATTCAGTGCGATGGGGGTAAAACCTTGTCTTGTGACAGTCAAGGTGTTGACTCGTCTGACAGCAGCCGATCCCCAGGCCCTGAGGAAGCAAGAATTTCCTTCTCATCCGCGGAAGCCCAGCAAGGCTATGCAAAACTGATGGATCTTGAAGATTCTTGCGCGATCACTTTGGATAAGGAAGGATTTGATAGTGGTCTTTCTGATATGCCCCAGGCTTCAGAAATGGTGACGGATGATAAATGCATGGCCAGCACCGCCAACTTAGAGCTTCCAGGTTCCAGTGTGGAAGTAACTATTCCCTTAGGAGCTGAAATGATTAAGCTGAGAACAAAGAAAGATAAATCTCATAATGTTTCACATGAACAAAGAGAGAGTCCTGAAGAGGTTCCTAAGAAAACCGGTAGACGACCTCATAGGGCAACAACAAAAATGGTAGATGCAGACCCTGAAAAAATAGTTGATAGAAGGTGCAGAAGAAGTCTTCAGAAGGTTTCAGAGTGGCTGTTAAAGATCTCGCCAACAGATGTGGAGGAAGACAGTGATAGCTGTTTGTCGGATGGTGGAAGTTCATCCTCCACTATCAAAGAAGAGAAAGACAAGGAGCCACCCTTGACCATCAGAAAAGATGACCATAATAAGAGCTTAGAGGAGCAAGTGTTTGGAGTCGTCTACAGGCGTGACCGGAAATCCATGGGAAACCGGCTCAACAGAACCTTGCTGTCAGAAAGCGGAGGAGTCACTGCTCTGTCAGCTTGTCATCCTTCAGATGGAATCCAGATCCAAAAAATAGCTTCTAACAGGGGGACATCGGGTGGATTGGCACCTGCTGACAAAATGCCCCATACTGAGGAGGAAGAGGGGGAAGTGCCTGTTGTGAGCCAGTCAGTGTGCAATGAATCAAATGTAGAGCCCATCAAGGGCCAGACATCTGAGGACAGACCAAACGAGGAAGTTGACCTGCTTGAACTCTGTTCTGACTCATACAAAAAGAATATCGAGCAAGTGCAATTGCCAGAGGGGGAAGATGTAGCGGAGGACAGTCCTGTTTTTGAGGTGTCTCTCCGAAGAACCTCAAAGAGAGCGAGATCTAATGTGGGGAGTACATGGAGAAGTGGGAGCAGCTGGAAAACCCCCTGATTGGCTGGGGAGCTGTAGCTGGCTCTGTTGGAAGGGGTACTGGTCCGGAGCCCTATGGGACAGCAACTCTGAAGGCCAGTATGAGGAGCCTGTAGCCCATTGGGAGGTAGTATCCTGGCCCTGCAGGGTAGTTTATGCCAGACGGAGGAGCTACCAGGTGTCCCTAATCGGGGGGCTAACCTCGACAATCTGGGAGAGGAGCTACCCAGTCGGATTTCACTATCATGGACCGTTCTTGCTAAAATACAATGTTCAGAATTGACTGCTTGGGAACATTTTCCCCTTGTCTTGCAAACTGTGGTATGCAAGACTGGAGAAGGGGGAGGAAACATAAAGGAGTGGCCCTTCTCCAGCCACCAGAGTTGGTCAATTAATAGAATTTAATTGGTTAAGGCAGGTGTTGGCGTTTAAAATGGAACACAGCTATTTGTCTCTGCCATTTAAGTGTCTATCAGTTTGAAAAGGAGATGGAAAAGGCTAGCCACGATGTTCATTTCTGGGTTGGTAAAATAAATGATTACTTTTTATCTGTTGTTTTTAAAGCCTTTTTTACAAAGGTCCCAAAGTAATCTCAGTTAGATCCACCCCAGTTTCCGAACCTACTTTAATGTGAATAATCCCATCTTTGTGTGTTATGTGACAACTCCACCTCCATGATACAGTGTGAATAATTCTCCTCTCTTACAGTGTACCAGTACAGGTGGTGTGAGGGGGTGGTAGAGAGACGGGCCACCATCAGAGTGAAAGTGGGAGACAGCATCTCTTTTCCTGTCTCACCTGAATCCGATCAAAGCTACAGTGTTGACTTACTTTTTAATACAACTAGAATAGTTTTATGGAGTCCACAAACAGTATTTCAAGTTAATGAACAATATCATAGAAGGATCAGTATGGGCAATGCCTCAGTATGGCTTAACAAACTAAACCTATATATCTGGAGGTCTACAAACACGAGAGAACACATACTTTCACCTGCAGGTTTTTGGTAAGTTGGCTCAAAGCAGATTTCTCATTATCTGCATGTTTTTTCACGTTTTACACACCATAATGTGCTATTACTTTTAAGTATCTAACTTTAAGGCTAACTTTAAGCCTAAGTAGACTATTATTACATGGCCCAGGCTCTGAATATTTAAATGATTGCTTTGTGTTCAATATGAGTGTGTAATGAAGTTGAAATTGATTATTTTTTATTATGTTTGATTATTTTTCCTCTAGAGCCCGTCTCTAAACCCAACATCACAGCAGAGTGCCTGGGGAATAATGTCAGTCTCAGCTGCTTCAGTCAGGGGACTGAAGTGATGTACAGCTGGGAAACTCTGCCCCCCTGTGGTAATGACAGCTGTGTGCAGATGGGCCAAACTATTCACCTCCAGTTACACCCCCACCTTCCCACCGCCCATAACCCTGTCAGCAATGCCTCCAGTGATTCTACTGATCTGGAAAAGTGCTTCACCTCAGGATCACAAGGTGAACCCAATATACTGTATGAGAAAATGTACCCACTGTAGCAGTGGCAGCTGTGTGCACATTGGCCTACTGATCCACCTTCTGCTTGGCATCACTGGTAGCTTTGAAATGAGAAATTGCTCCAGATTCTTTTGGTGATTGTAATCTGCAGCAATTACAAGGTGACATCTAAGTATCAGTATGACATTTCCAAAAAGAACAAAATGTTTTTTGCAGTAAACAACGAGTAGCAGTTCCAAAGAATCTGGATCTAAATAAGCATCGTCTCTATGTTCTTAAACAGGTATAAGCAAAATATATTCTCAAGGTAAAAAAATCATAATTTAGTGGAAAGAAAACCCCAGAAGCTTCCTGAAAATATGAAAAAATGAAACTGGTTCTGTGAATATATCACATTGTAATATATATTGCAGGAAGATGGATTCCAGCCTTGTGTGCCTCATCTATTTTCATTGTCTTCGGAGCACTGCTGTACACGAGGAAAAAGCAAATACAATATAAAAGTAAACCAATTCAAGGTAAGCATCCCCGCCCTCTGATAAGTGGAATCAATTGTATACAGTTAGCTGAAACAAGTAAAGATGTAATTAAATACCCTAACTTATTAAATGCTTCTTTTTTAGAGGCAGTCATGGAGGAGGAGCCACCGTCTGCAATGCCTTCTATTGATCCAGTATATGTGAGCAGGTCCTGTTCAGTTTATCTCAGTAACAAATGATGGACCCTTTGCACAGACTGAATATGCAAACATTAGGAAAGGCAATGAGCGCGAGAAGCAATACCAGCAAGCATGCTTTAAAGAGGAGATCTGTCTCTTGGTTGAAAAATCTGGCTTTCTACCTGTGATGTATCACTTGAGAACTGGTGACTAAGTTACCATAGCTGGCAACTGAATCCAATGAAGCAAAATGAGGAAAATTGAATGAAACTGCCAGGCACTTTATGACAAAATAATGCAGTGACTTTTTTTAAACTAATGACGACAAATAATTTCTTTATTTAAAAATCAATGACTCGCGACTGTCTGTCCCCATTCTTGTTTTTCAAGGTTTTATTGTCTTCGGTCAGGTGCAAACAAGAATAGTCTGTGTGTGGGCAGCCTTTCAGGTCATTCATACCAGACACTTGTATATCTGAAGATATTTGTGGCTTCAGTAATGATTGAAACCCTGTGCACAAAAAATATTGAATGAAAAAGATATTTTTTCTTTTTCAAATAAAAAAAATATTTCCCAAAAAATCAGGTTTCACAATTATTGGCACCCATCGTTTAATACCCATCATTTGTATTTATAACAGCTTGAGTCTTTTCCTATAACTTGTGATAAGGTTTTATAACACATTTGGAGGGATGTATGACCATTCATGAGTGCACTTTGGTTAGTGAATAGACAGACATATTTCCTATGATGCAAGAGGTCAACTGCATATGCTGACCCTACCCCCCACTATCATAAAAGAAAATAAGTTGTGCAAAACACAAGCAAAGCAGCAGTACTTAGGTATTTTAGATCTTGTTGTCTTTCCTGTAGCTCCTTGGGTTTATATTTTAAATGAAAGGAGCATCATCATTTCAATGTATTATTATTATAATTAGTTGTGCTTGGAGAACAGTTTAAAATGCTTCAGATCATGTACACACTCACAGCCTGGATTTCTCCTCAGAGGCCACAATATTGCATTCCTCAGATATGAGTGCTGTAAAAACAAACAATTTCATGCAAGGATATATACACACAGCTTCTGGATTTCCAGTGCATAGATCTTGCTTTCTCCCACTAGTTTTGGCATTGATATACATCAAATATGGACTTCTGCTAACACCATGTGGTCCCAATTAAAACCACATTTTGTGACAAAGTGAAAATTTCACTTGACAATAAAGGATTTACAGAATACGTAATATGTAATCAGTTGTGAATATAGCAATGCACAAGTGATAACTCAAAACAAGGGGGGAAAAAAAGCAAGTAGCTGGTAAAAGACAGTAGAAAAGATATTTGCACACAGTATATTTTTATAATCACCTGCTTTGGTTGAGAGTACTATACAAAACGTATCAATAAAAACCCTTAATTGAAGCTGTATTATAACAGCTTGTGGATACTTCAAGCCCATCAACCTGCCTGCTCATACAAGTGTTCTGGTTTGGGGAATTAGCTGTTCAATCTAACCTGTGTGATTTGTCCTCAACCTTGACCAACAGAAGCTAGTATGGATTTATTTAAGCTTTAGCACTAGGTATGTATGAAAGCATTAGTTTTAACATTTGTTGTTATTAGTTGTTATGCCTAGGGCACACCTGTTTGATTAGGTGCATGTTAAAGGTCAAGTAATGGTGTGAAATGTGGCGTTCTAAACAAGAAATGAACAGAAAGGAAACTACAATAACCACATACCGGTTTCACTATTTATACTGCGTCACACAATACTTTTGACAAGTGTCGTGTGACAAACCTTAAACAGGCTTTATACACACCTGACACAAGAAGCAAGAGCATTGCAATGTAAGTGTATGCATTTTTTCTAGTTGGAATAAAATACGATAGTCATTAATTGTCTGAGGTAAATCCATGTTAAAACAATGGAGATTTTTTTTGTTGCACACTGTAATTGATTTCAAATTAAGTATTTAAGTGAGTTTACCATTTTGCCATTAAAGAGGGTTAATGCGGTGCTCTCTAAACTTATGTCAATGGTAGAGTGTAATTTGTTATTTTTGCTATATGTTTAAGGCATTTGGATTTGAGATCAAAATATGATATGATGAATATGAAACAAAAGTACAAACAGCTTTTATTTCATGGTATTTACATGCATATATGTTTTACCATTTTAGAAATGGCTGTTTTTTTGTTGAGTCCCCCCATTGTCAGCTTTGAAAAAGTAAGTTACGGATGACTGAGAGGTGTTAGCTGTTGCTCAGGTGATTCCTTTTGCATAGACTGTTCACATACAGTCCCCTCCAAAAGTATTGGAACAACAAGGCCAATTCCTTTGTCTTTGCAATCAACTGAATACATTTGGGGTTGAGCTAATTATTATGGTTTTTATTTATGGTATTTACACTTAGATGTGTTAAAATACTTAGAACATAGCAGACCACCCAATTTCTAGGTAAGCAAAAGTATTGGAACAGAGTATTTAAGTAAATGAAAGGAAATAACACTAAATATTTAGTCGCATATCCCTTGCTTGAAATAACTGCATCAAGCCTGCGACCCACTGAAATGACTAAACTTTTGTATTCTTCTTTTGTGATGCTTTTCCAGCAGCTTTTTAGTTGTCCTTTGTTTCTGGAAGTTTTCCCTTCAATCTCCTCTTCAGGTGGTCAAATGCATGCTCAATTGGATTTAGGTCTGGTGATTGACTTGGTCAGTCGAAAACCTCTAAAACCTAAAACACTTTTTCTCCAAAATGAAGTAATTTGTTGTGTGTTTTGGGTCATTGTCTTGCTGCATGATGAAGTTCCTCCCAATTAGTTTAGAGGCATTTCTCTGTAAGTTGGCAGACAGAATGTTTTTGTAGACTTCTGAATTGATCCTGCTGATACCATCATGAGTTACATCATCAATAAAGATTAATAAGCCAACTCCCAAGCCATGACACTTCCTCCATCATGCTTCACAGATGAGCTTGTATGTTTTGGATCATGAGCAGATCCCTTCCTTCTCCACACTTTGGCCTTTCCATGGTCTCAAGATTATGTGTTCAGGTACGGTTGAATCATCCTGATCCTGTACAGAAGGAATCTGCACGACCCGATGTTGCTGCAACTTTGTTTTTGAGGTCCCCAGGTTCTTAGCAGAGCGGGAGGCAGTCAGTCGTGTCAATGACTCAGAATAAAATAATACAACATTATAAATAGCGTATTAACATTATTAGGTGAAGACTAAAATGATACAAATTATATTATACAACGGATAGGTCCGGTCCATTGTCTCTATTGGTCATTTTGCGTTCCAGGCGTGCCAATATCCACGATATACGCACGGCTAAATGGAATGTTCACACATCTTTTAATATTACTAACGTACGTAGATCATCGTTATTTACTTTTTAATCGAAATAACTTGACGTTATCATCTCACCGCTAGTAGCCAACCAATGTAAAATAATTAAGCCTTATGGAACGAGAAAATGACTGTTTTTCAAAATTCTGAAAGATTTCCAGGTCAATATTCTCGGTATGTCCCGCCTTATAAGTCCAAAGTCCCTGATTACGTTTGAATAGTTAAAATGGATTTTGAACGTAATTTACATAGCAACTGAACTCTCAGATCACGCGAAATCACCGATAGCGACCAAGATAAATTAATTCAGAAATTGTATAACTTTTAAAGATTTAAATCGATCCTATGGTGGGACATTTATGGACGGTGCGACAGAAATTTTCGGTGCCGTTAAGAAGCAAATTGTATGGGTTTGTGCTATTCGCTTATGCTAGCTACATCATACTAACCTCGTATGATCACTACTGTGAAGTAAAAAAGTGGACAAATTACACAGCGGTCTACATTCTAAAGCTCTACTTAGCCCTCCCTAATGCTAATACCATTGCTTCGATAGTAGAGTAGATTAAAACATAGCTCCATTAAAAATACATTAATTTAAAGATTGTCTTTTCTTTCTTTAGTGAAATTTTGAAAGATAAATGTGGTAACCGTTACCACATTTATTAGCGCTTTGCGTCGTGCCTATCCAACCCGCTAGCTATGCCAATATCCACGATATACCACGGGTTCTCGTTCCATAACACTTAATTAATGCAGATCTACCGTAAAAAAGGCTCTGGTTGTTCTAGACTAACTGTTGTGTGAAGCTTCCCAGCTCGAGGCACCAGACGAATGGCCCAGACTGTTTTCCGTTCTGGTTCCTCAGGGGAGTGACACTGTCAGGAGAGCAGAATCCCTCCCAATATTTTGACGCAGACTGAAAACATACTATACCTTAGTCCTGTATAGGATATTGTAGCGATCCGCCAGGAAAAACAGCAGTCCACATACAGACCTAGATCCACGGTTTATTAAACTGCAACAAAAACGTGACTTAAACAAGGGGAACAGGGAATTCTTTCCGTTGGCATACTCCACCATTTACTTGGCTCAGCCACGGTCCCGAATTGAGCGCCCTCTATCCCAGCATGCACCTTGTTAAGACCCCCCCCCCCCCCCCCCCCCCCCCACAAAACACAGCCCCCATCCGCTGAGATACCGAACCTATACAGTGAATAGATACAGAAGAACATTTCAAACAAATCCGAACATTTGACCGGACTAATTACCGGGTCAATACAATATGTTTGCAATGTGTGTTTTACACCGGCTGTTTATATAAACAGCAGCTGTAAACACAGTGCAAACATCGTATAGGATGAAGGTGATGTGGGGGCAGTTTGTCAGTCTCCACACTAATGGGTAAGAATATTGTTATTATTACGATGATTTATATTGATATTAATAAAGTAGTAACATGCCTATATTAGTATCATTAGAATATTATAATTACAATAATTATCAGGACTCATATTAAGGGCTTGGTCAACTTCAACCGAGTGAAGGCACGTGTAATGTAACAGTCGAATTCAAGAACAGCTGCAGAAGAAAGCACGCAGAAAAAAGAAACCTCGTTAGAATTATTTTTGAACTTAGGTGCGAAAGGGTTAATGAAGCACGCTACTTTACAGCTTTTGGAAGAAATGCTTATTTCAAAAACTATTGTTTTTTAGTTTACAGTATATTTTGTGCATATTTTTCAATGGTGTCAATACTTCTGGAGCTATCTTTTTTGTTCTAAAAATCGTTTTTTGTCGTTTAGAAGTGGGGGGGCTTGGAAACAATGGAAAACCCAGGTAATACTAACAGTTAAAGTGAAAGTGGGAAAATGAGCGCGAGTTTTAATCAAAGCAGGGCTGCAGATAGGATACTTTTGCTGTATGAATGGTTTATGATACGAGTAAATATGAATTTTAATTCGTGTTGAATGTAATAATTTCCGATCTATAATCACAAAAATGTTTGTACGTATGACACGATGCGTGCACAGCCCGTAGGGTAGCCCTATATAGGCTATATATCCCTGGAAATACATGTAAGCTACATTTTGAAATGCATGTGAGATATAGGCTATATGTAGCGTTAATTTTAATAAGATTAAATAGTCTGTATATTTGAAATGTGGCCTGTATATTATTATACAGATCTTCTACTTACATTATTTATTATGCTATTTAGTAATAATTTTTAGGAACAATTGTTACGGTGTAACCTTGACTGCGTCGGTGTATGGCAAGAGGTTCAACATACAGTTTACAGCTAGTTTGCTAATAGTTACTTCCTTACAATATGTTTCTACAGTTACAAAGAATGGCAACTCAATGGCAACCTTTCAAAACGTCAAGAAGAATCTGTGTTGAAGCTATGCTTCTTTATATAATAGGTAAACTACACGTTAATCCTCTGTTTTGAGTACAATTGTGTAAAATAAACGCAAGACTTGTAAAATATATGTTTATGCATGACTCAAGTTCAGTCTCAAGTGAGCCTAGATTGAATTAATTTAAAAGGCTGGATTAATTCTGACCATAAGAGCTAATTGCCCAGGAAATATAAAGACACATGTTGGCAAGGGGGAGTGGTTGCTTTTCTAACAAGGCCCTCTCCTTGCATAAAAACAGAGTTAATTCTAACACATCTGTGTTATGTTTCATATTCACAATATTCAAAATAATTGTAAAATCACTATTCATTGACTGAAATTGTGTCCTTATTTGAGTGTTAGCTATTGTGAGTTTCCTGGAATAATTGGATTAGCATCAAGTACATTATAAAAAAAACACACATATATATATATATATATATATATATATATATATATATACAGTACTGTGCCAAAGTTTTAGACAGGTGTAAAAAAAATGCTGTAAAATAAGATTTTTATTTTATTTTTATCAATAAACAAAATGCATGAACAGAAGAAGTGAATGAACAGAAGAAAAATCTAAATCAAATCAATATTTGGTGTGACCACCCTTTACCTACGAAACAGCATCAATTCTTCTAGGTATACTTGCACACAGTTTATGAAGGAACTTGGCAGGTAGGTTGTTCCAAACATCTTGGAGAACTAGCCACAGTTCTGTGGATTTAGGCAGCCTCAAATGCTTCCGTCTCTTCATGTAATCCCAGACAGACTCGATGATGTTGACATCATGGCTTTGTGGGGGCCACACCATCACTCGTTGTTCTTCTGATGAAGATAGTTCTTAATGACATTGGCTGCATGTTTGGGGTCATTGTCCTGCTGCAGAATAAATTTTGGGCCAAACAGATGCCTCCCTGATGTTATTGCATGATGGATAAGTATTTGCCTGTACTTCTCAGCATTGAGGAGACCATTCATTCTGACCAAATCCCCAACTCCATTTGCAGAAATGCAGCCCCAACCTTGCAAGGAACCTCCAGCACTGTAGCCTGCAGAGACTCATTCTTGTACCGCTCTCCTGCCCTACGGCGAGCAAACTGCCTTCTGCTACAGCCAAATATTTCACATTGTGACTCATCAGTCCAGAGAACCTGCTGCCATTTTTCTGCACCCCAGTTCCTGTGTTTTCATGTATAGTTGAGTCGCTTGGCCTTGTTTCCTTGTCGGAGGCATGGCTTTTTGGCCGCAATTCTATCATGAAGACCACTTCTGACCAGACTTCTCCGCACAGTAGATGGGCGTACCTGGGACTATATGCCTACAAAATCCCTGACTTTGTGCAAGTGTACCTAGAAGAATTGGTGCTGGTTTGAAGGCAAAGGGTGGTCACACCAAATATTTATTTAGATTTTTCTTCTGTTCACTCACTTTGCTTTTTGTTAATTGATCAGAATAAACAATGAACATTTCTCTTTTTGAAAGCATTCCTACATTACAGCATTTTTTCACACAGGCCTAAAACTTTTGCACAGTACTGTATATTTTGAAAAGATTTTGTGTCAAGATTGTTTTGGCATTTTAAGGCCCAAAAGGAATCTCACTTAGATCCACCCTTGTTCCAAACATACTGTAATGTGAATATCCTCTATCTCTGGTAATCCCATCTTTGTGTGTTATAATGTGACAACTCCATCTCCACGATACAGTGTGAATAATTCTCCTCTCTTTTACAGTGTACCAGTGCAGGTGGTGTGAGGGGTTGGTAGAGAGACGGGCCACCATCAGAGTGAAAGTGGGAGACAGCATCTCATTTCCTGTCTCACCCGAATCTGATCAAAGCTACAGTGTTGACCTAGTTTTTAATATAACTAGAATAGTTTTATGGAGTCCTCAAATAGTATTTCAAGTTCATGAACAATATAAGGGAAGGATCAGTATGAGCAATGCCTCAATATGGCTGAACAAACTAAACATATCAGATTCTGGCTTGTATCGAGTTAAAATTGAATATATATCTGGAGGTCTAATGGAACCAGAGAATACATACTTTCACCTGCAGGTTTTTGGTAAGTTGGCTCAAAACAGATTTCTCATTATCTACATGTTTTTTCTCTTTTTACACACCATAATGTGTCATTAATTTAAAGTATTTTTTTTTTTCATTATTATAGAGATTTCATAATTTTGTGAGAGATGACAGCAGTAGTTCACTGGTGATTACACTGACTGGCTGTACACCTGGCATATATTGCCATTGAAAGTTTGGTAAACTTTAAGCCTAGGTAGACTGTTATTACTTCCACAAAATTATTTTCAGTTATTTGGGGTACATATTAATGCTTGGCATTACCAAATAATGGAAGTTGCAATCAAATGAATGTGAAATGGCCCAGGCCTCTGAATATATAAATGATTGCTTTGTGTTCAATATGAGCATGTAGTGAAGTTAAAATGGATTCTTTTTTAATATGATGACTTTTCTTGTAGAGCCCATCTCTAAACCCAACATCACAGCAGAGTGCCTGGGGAATAATGTCAGTCTCAGTTGCTTCAGTCAGGGGACTGAAGTGACTTACAGCTGGGAAACTCTGCCCCCCTGTGGTAATGACAGCTGTGTGCAGCTGGGCCAAACTATTCACCTCCAGTTACACCCCCACCATCCCTCCACAACATACACGTGCACCGCCCATAACCCTGTCAGCAAAGCCTCCAGTGATTCTACTGATCTGGAAAAGTGCTTCACCTCAGGATCACAAGGTGAGCCCAATATACTGTATACTGTACCCACTGTAGCAGTGGCAGCTGTGTGCACATTGGCCTAATGATGGAAGTGATCCACCTTCTACTTAGCAGCACTGGTAGTTTTGAAATGAGAAATTGCTACAGATTCTTTTGGTGATTGTAATCTGCGGCAATTACAAGGTGACATCTAAGTACCAGTATGACATTTCCAAAAAGAACGAAATGTTTTTTTTACTGTAAACGATGAGTAGCAGTTCCAAAGAATCTGGATCTAAATAAGCATTGTCTCTATGTTCTTAAACAGGTATAAGCTAAATATATTTTAACTTTAAAAAATAAAATAATAATTTAGTGGAAAGAAAACCCCAGAAGCTTCCTGAAAATATGAAAAAAATGAAACTGAATATGTCACATTATAATATATATTGCAGGAAGATGGATTCCAGCCTTGTGTGCCTCATCTATTTTCATTGTCTTCGGAGCACTAGTACTGCTGTACATGAGGAAAAGGCAAACACAATGTAAAAGGGAACCAATTCAAGGTAAGCATCCCCGCCCTCTGATAAGTGGAATCAATTGTAAACAATTAGCTGAAACAAGTAAAGATGTAATTAAATACCCTAACTTATTAAATGCTTATTTTTTAGAGGCAGTCATGGAGGAGGAGCCACCATCTGCAATGCCTTCTATTGATCCAGTATATGTGAGCAGGTCCTGTTCAGTTTATCTCAGTAACAAATGATGGACCCTTTTCACAGACTGAATATGCAAGCATTAGGAAAGGCAATGAGCAATGTGAGCATGCTGTAAAGAGAAGACCTGTCTCGTTGTGAAGAATCAGGCTTTCTCTCTGTGGTGTATCTCTTGTGACTAGTGAGATCGTCACTAAGATACCAGAGCTGGCAACTGAAACAAATTAAGTTTCTTTTTTAAAATTTTGTTAAACTAATGACTATATTTGAAAGGAGTTTAATTAAACTGGTTAAGTTCTGTTATTTGTATTTTGTGTCATGCTCATTTGGTGAAAATGAGTGAAAACGAGGTACATTTTATTTATATTTTTGAAACAATATTTCATAACGCATAGAACGTAGTTATAGACTAAATGATATTGCATAAAACTGTGTCTGTATCAGCACTGAATGTTTACTACAGTGAGATTTGTAACAATAAAAATGGCTTTTTTTAAACAAACCTTGCGTTGAAAAATCAATGACTTGCAAATGTCAGTTCCCATGCATGTTTTTCAAGGTTTTATTGTCTTGAAAAATAGTCTGTGTGTGGGTGGCCTTCTAGGTCAGATGGAACGTTTTGTGGTCATTCATACCAGACACTAGTATATCTGAAGATGTTTCTGGGTGATGGTTGTAGTGATTGAAACCCTGTGCATAAACAGAATCACATGCCTGTGTATACACTGAATGCAAACAAACACCCACACAAACCTATTACACTGTATGATCAGTGTATGTGTGTGTGTGTGTGTTACTGAATTGAAAACTTCATTTTGACTACAGGCATAATCGTGGTGTCTTCTGAAAGTTAAACATTTGGGGATTACTCCAAAAATGAGCATTCTGCATTATTTTTTCTAATCAATGTCTCGGCCATTTTCGAAAAAGGACATTTGGAGACTCCCAAAGGATACATGGAAACTAAACATCCTTTATCCTGAAAAAAGTATTGCACTTCGTCCTGCCTGTCACCCTCCCCTACCAAACTCCCTCTCCTTGTAGCCATCTTCAGACAGCAACTGGTCGAGATAAAAAAAAGATTACAATAATTGTAATAATACCATCTCGTATACTAATATATTTATTGAGGTCCATTGATTAAAGGTTTTGTCAAATACCCAACCCCCATCAATTAGTCAAACACATTCCATAATTTTACATGATATTTATTATTAGAAAGCAGGCTGGCTTCTTATTTATAAACATACTAAATAGTAATACAATATTTTGAGAATGTATTTACATGCTCACCGATATAAAATGGGGTCATGCCACTGACATGATTGTGTTGTCAATGGTATTTTCACTGTTTTCTTCAGCAATATTTACTCAGACGAGAGATTCCTTGGAACTCCTCCAAAGTAAGTCCTCTATTTAGACGTAGGCATTGCTAAATAATTGTTTTGTTGTAAACCGTCAATGTTTTTTGGCATAAAATCTTAAGAACTGTTTTTGCCCATGAGCAACAGTCTGTGCAAATTGAAAATGCTACTGTTATGTTACAAAGATGAAAAAATACTGTGTTGTTTTATGCAAGCCCAACAAATTTTACACTGTTGTAAAACAAATGTCATTATGTTAAAATGTTTGTCATTAGTTTCTCATTAGCTAGGGGGTTAAGCATTTTGTCTGCAAATACATTACAAATACTGGTCAGAGATTGTTGTACATGGGCTCATCGTGTTCAAGAGAGCCTATACCATACATAGATGATAGAATTTCTATGTACATGTACTTTAGTAGAAGTATGCAATGGCGAAATCGACAACAATGATAATTGCTCCAGAGAAATACAATGGGCTTTCTATCAATTCAAACTAAACTATTGGCATTCTATCAACGTTTTTCTGAGCACATTTTTAAAACGAACCTATTATGCATTTGTCCACTGGACACTTGTCTTGAAAAGGACACTGACATTACCTTAGTTCCAAAATGCAGAGAAGCTGAGGTACCCCCACCACGTGTTATGTTTCTGTCTGTTAGTTTATTTGGTATTTTTGTAAATGTATTATTTTTCATATTCATGTCTGGTTTTCTGTTTACATTCACGAGTCTTTGCACTCATTTTCCCCTGTGATGTCTGTGTCTGAATGTTTTCTGATCTCGAGTCACTCCCCTGTCTGTGTGCTTCACTATTCGGGGGGTTTTGGAATTTTCCGGTTTCCCACGATTCCTTCTCGCAGTTCTTACTTCCTGCTTTCTCTCCATTTCATGTTTGCAGATAACACTAATATACTAATCCCAACTAACATAGAATTTGTACAGTACTAATTGTATTAACACACTAATATGTTCATCTAACTAACAAACTAACATTCACTAGTTTTGGGTATTTGTAATGTAATTTAATCACGTAACTAACAGACTAACTCTACCTCTACTTCAATACCCTTTGGCCCTGTGATCACTGCACATGGGCTATCCTACCACTGCTAAGCGGATGATACCCAACTCTTCATCTCATTCCCACCATCTGATACATAGGTTTCTGCCCGTATCTCTGCTTGCCTGAGTGACATCCAGAGCTGGATGGATAACCACTATCTAAAGCTCAACCCAGGCAAGACTGAAATGATATTAAACCCTGCTAATACCTCTCCCCACCTGGATCTCTCCATTTCCCTCGGGGATACCACACTCACGCCATCACCCAGTGCAAGGAACCTCGGCGTGGTGATGGACAGCAGACTGTCCCTTTCCGAGAACATTGCGGCGGTGACCCGGTCATGCAGGTTCTTCCTATACAACATATGGAGAATCCGCCCCTTTCTCACCCCCTACTCGACCCTGCTCCTGGTCCAAGCGATGGTTCTGTCCTGCCTGGAATACTGCAATTCCCTCCTGGCTGGCCTCCCAGCGTCCGCCATCAGACCCCTCCAACTTATCCAGAATGCAGCAGCTCGTCTGGTCTTCAACCTTCCCAAATACTCACACGTCACCCCCCTGCTTACTTCCCTCCACTGACTGCCTGTCATGGCTCGCATCAAATTCAAAACATTGGTGCTAGCCTTCCAAGCAGTTAAGGGGTCTTCCCCAGCTTACCTACAAAAAATCATCAGACCCTACACCCCTGCCAGACCTCTTCGTTCAGCCTCCACAGGCCGCTTGGCACCTCCCCCTCTCCAAACCTCCACCTCACGCTCACGACTACTGTCTGTTCTGGCTCCACGGTGGTGGAACTCCCCGTTGAGGTCAGAACTATACAATCTCTCCCCACCGTCAAGCGCAAACTGAAGATGCACCTCTTAAAGCAGCACCTCTCCCCATCCCTCCCTACCTCCCTGTGATCCTTAATTGGTGTCTTTGTGATTTACGTAGTGTTTCGGTATTTTTAGTTGGCTAGGTAAGCAGTATTTGGATAGTTAAGTTTGGTCACTTTTGCTTTGTTGTTTGTTTATTTGTTGTTAAAAAAGAAATAATATTAAAATTAAAAAAATAGGCCCTGGTCCTTATCTTTGTTGTACGGGTAGCAATTGAAATTGTACTTCCCTCTAGGGTCTTTCAGCGCGATTAGCCCTGGTTATGGGTATGCACTTTGTTATACGTCGCTCTGGATAAGAGTGTCTGCCAAATGCCAATAATGTAATGTAATACTGCTCTATAACTCCGCCTCCCTGTTCTATCCCTAAATTACTTGCCTTGATTCAGCTAAATGTTCGCACCTGCTCTCCACTATCTCTACATTCCTTAACTCTGTGCAATTGTCTACTCCCTAGTCCGGAGCCATTTGTATTACATTTGTGTCTATGTGAATCCAGTCCCGCATTTTCATTCCTCCCTTGTCATTGTATGATTGCCCTTTCATGTGTCTCACCTGATGTTTATTTGTTAGACCACCCTCACTCCCATGCCCCACCTAGGTTGTCTCATTCCCCTGTGTATTCATACCTGCCCTTCTCAGTTGCACCTTGCTAGTTTGTCATATCCTGCTTTCCAAATCCTGAGCCCTTATTTTCCTTGTTTTCTGGATTCCTGTGTATGACCCCTGCTTGATTCTCTGGACTCTTCTCTGGTTTTTGTGGATATCTGTACCTCTGCCTTATTTGGTCTGACCTTTTTTTCCATCATCCCAGTGCCTGCTGTTCCCCTGGCCACGACACAACTGTTGTTGTTAAATCAATGGCATCTTAAAATAGTTTATACAGATAGAATCGTGAGCTTTAACGCTTTAGAATGGAATATCCTTGGCCGGTGAGACTTAAGGGGTTAAAAGCCTACATAGCATTTGTTAGATACAAACAAACCATGATGACAGTAGTACGCATTGCGATTCAAATTAGCCACTGCCTGGGAAAAGGCATCAGAGTAGTATAAGTCCAGGAAAAGTATATAGTTATTTTAGGTAAATACATAGTTTTCCAGTATTCCCTTTTTCCCTAAAAATATAGCATTACCAGGCCATAGAGCATGTCATTGGATCATTTGTGGTCATGTAATGGTTCAACATTTCATGGGTATAAAGATGTAATGGCGCAGAATTCAGATAAGTGTCTCTTCAGTGATCAGTTAAAGCAAAAAATAAAAATGATGTAGGAACACAATATAGGGCTGTTGGTAGCAGGCTGTTGTAACTGCCAGACCCAGGTGGAATTTAGACCAGTACTGTGCAGATTAATTTTAGAAACCTGTGGGTTTGAGGTAGAGGCAAGCGTATCACAGCATATAAGCAACTATAAGAGAGCTGGCGTGCAGAAATACAGATACAGCATGTTTGCATGGTGTTTGCATACTGTTTATGTAGCCCTGACCGAAAGATGGTTATATCTTTAGATTATGTTAGAATAATTGGTTTACTTGTTTTGCTGTTCTAATTTGTATGTGCATGCAAATTAAATCTTAAATATATCAGCACATGGAACCATTCTAACTTGGGTTTATGTTAAATTTGTAAACATGCCCTACCATAATCCATAGATTGTTACTTCTGATGAAGGTACCAAAGTGCCATCACTGACCAATTACTGCAAGATATTTCTCCCTGTCCTAGATCTATGAAATTGATTTGCAGGTATTCGTTTTTTTTTCTTCTATTGAACTTCCTGCTAAAGCACCATTAAAAAAATAGTATTTCATTGCAGTGTAGCAATGAGTTTGCAGTGTAGCAAACTAAGAAAGTAGATATGGAAAGAAGTTGCAGTGTACTACTTTATTCTCCTTCATGATGTATTGAGAATGTATGTATATTGGGACAGATTTAGATTTAGAAAACTTAAAATGTTTAAGGTGTCGTGTTGATCTCTCACATGATACCCATTGTAACCCCTTGTAGCCATTCCTCAAACAGAAAGAAATGATCTACCTCAACAGACTAGTTTTAAACAAGATAAAATTACATGAATTCTTATATTGGGATAATTAATTGGACAATGTACAGCATTGATCTCTTGCAAAAGCAAAAACAGGCACAGCACACCCCCATATACCACACAGCACTGCTCCACCTACAGTACACTGTTAAATAAAACAAGTAACAAACATGTTCTTGTTAGTTCAACAGCTGTGGAGCTGGCATGATATATTATTATGGAGCTGTTGAGACAGGTGCGTGGGGGGTTGGACCCAAAATGCACGACTCAAAAAACAAGCAATGTTCATACACGTCAAATCCAGCCAAAACCAAAGTACAGTACCGAGGGAGAAGGCAGTCTCGTAATCAGTACACCATGCAAAAAGTCCAGTAGCCAGGAAAGCTGTCAGTGGGGCAGAAGTACAGGTGGATGGTAGGCAGGCTCAGGGTCGATGACAGCGCAAGAAGACCGAAGTCTGCTCTGCGGGGCAAAAGCACAAAGACAGCAGGCAAAGTCGTGGTACAGGCAGGCAATGGTCAACAAAACAGAAGTCAATAATCTTTGGTCAATAAACAAGCTTGGATCATAACGGGTAGACAATGGCCTGACAAAACCACTAAAGAGTGCACTGACAAACAGGAGGCAACAATTTCACAAAGACATGACATGGAACTGAGCTATATATGCAGGTGTAGACAGGTGTAGCCATATTTTCCAACATGTGTAGAGTAGTGTGCTTTATTAAAGATTCAATGGAATCAACCAAAGTCTTACAGTTTGAGGATGTTTGACCATTCCACCATGCAGGACCTTTCAGAATCATTTATATCCTTGGGTTTGCAGTTATGATTTCATAAGTTTTTGCTTGGATTTAAGAGATTAAGATGGCCATTGCAGATGTAGAAGAACTTTTCATGTCATCCTGTATGCCTCCTGTCCTGCAGGTGTCGCTGGATCAGAATACCACTTCCCTTGTAGACTCCTCCCCTTTTTACTCCTATATATGTCTGGGAGACTTCCTGTTCTGAGAGTATTACCATCATCTTGCTACAGAGGTGGTTTGCTTCCGTATATGTAAATAATTCTAATCTTTCTTAAATATACACAACGCAGAGAAAGGCAACGAATTAAAGTTCCACGACACAGAACATGGATTTTGTTTTTTCTTAACCGTTTCTGTGTGGATTCTGTGTTTGGAGTAAGTGTTGTCCAGCAGGACAATCTACATATGAGCAAGTCTCACCTCCTTAGCAGAGACAACCAGCTATTCCAGGTGTTTTATATTTTAATTATTGCCCTTACAGTGGTATGTTTAACCCTTTACACTGTCTATAGATATTCTTTTTTCAAGAAAAAATGATACTTAATAAAAAACATTGAAACACAAGAGTATATGTATTTCAATAAAAGTATCTGGTTTTCCCCTCTGTTTGAACATTACATTACTCGGCTGTTTATTACATGCGTCTTTTTTCTTAATTTGTATAAAGGGTGCCAATAATTATGAAGCCCTTTGTATGTTGACCTTGATGTAAGAGGTCGCATGGTGGCCCTGCTCACCACTGTCGAAAAAGAAATAACTTTTGCCAGCAGAAAAGGAAACGGGCAAAACAGTAGTTGTGCTTTGAGAATAATTTTGCACACTTAGATTATTAGATTAGTTTTAGATTATGTGCATGTTAAAAGTGTGGATTTCTCCTCAACCATCAAAGTCAACAACATTCCACTCAAAGATGGGCTTTTTTTGGGGGTTTTAGCGTTTGTCTTTAAAGTAATGCCTCGGACACTCCTGTTTAAGTAAGCTCATGTACGCAGAACAAGTGTGAAACATAGCATCCTGAACTCTGCCTGCATACCAAAATAACTACAAAGAAGTTTCACCATTCATACTGCGTTGCACAATATTTTGACAAGTGTTGTGCTACAAAGCATAAATCAGCCTTTATACACACCTGACACAAGAAGCAAGAGCATTACAATGTAAGTGTATGCATTCTTTCTAAGTTGGAATAATATAAAATGGTCCGTTATTTAGCATTTTAGTCAGTTTTGCATTTTTCCATCAAAGAGGGTTAATCTACTTGCAGTGCCCTCCAAATATGTGTCAACGGTAGAGTGATTTAAAAAAATTTTCAGCCATTTGAATTGGGGATCAGAAAATGAATACGAGACAAAAGTAAAGAAATTGCTCTTTTTGTGTCCCCCCATTGTCAGCTTTGGAAAAGTAAGTTGTCGGATGACTCAGGTGATTCCCTTTGTATAGACTGTTGATTTCAAACTGTTTTCATCAGTGGATATTGCATTTTCATCTTACTATGGCTGAAAAACATCTGATCTGGTTGGCGAGGGCAGCAGTGAAACTGTACGCAGAAGGCTTTGAGAGTAGAATTGCATGTATAGTACAGAGGCTAAACAGCAAGATGTGAACCTCTTATCAGCAGAAAGATCAAAATGCTCGATTACAATTTGCCCAAAAATACGGAGAAGAGTGTGAAGACGGTAAGAAACAGCCCATGATCCGAAGCATCCCACCTCATCTGTGCAATATGGAGGGGGTAGTATCATGGCTTTGGCATGAATGGCTGCTTCTAGAACAGGTTCAATCATCTTTATCGGTGATGTAATGGTGGAGGGCAGCAATAGGAATTATTTGAAAGTGTATAGATAGATTTTGTCTCCTCATGTACAAGAAATGTGTCTGACGCTTCATCCTTCGACAAGACAATGACAAAAAACACACAGCTTATGCAACCAAAGCATTCATCAGTGGGAAAAATGGGAAACATTTGGACTGGTCAAGTCAGTCATCTGAATTAAATCCAACTAAGCATGCATTTCATATCACTTAGAACTGTAAGGGCAATTTAAAAAAAAAGAGTCAAACATGGAATGGTTGCAAACTTGTCAGAAAGAAGACACATGCGCAGGTTGTCCCCACGGATGGCGAGGATGAGGAAGGCCATAAGGAACCCAAGGATCACTGTTTAAGAATAGCAGAGATTGGTTGCATCTTGCGGTCGGCAAGTCTCAAAAAGCCATAAAATTATATAAATGATTGTGAAAGGTTTTGCATGGAGGAATGTTCAAAAATCCCTCCAAGTGTGTTCTCTAACCTTATCGCAAATTATCGGAAAATACTCATGGCTGTCATCTTTGCCAGGGTTGTTTGCGAAAAAATAATAAACCATGGGAGCCAATTATGTAAAATTATTATTATTATTATTTATTTATTTTTAATGTATGACTAAATGTTGAAAGAAAGGCTTATGTCCATAACTATTGTTTTTAGTTTACAAATATTGTGTTTAGTGCACAGTGCATATTTCTCAAATGCGCCAATAATTATGGACAGTTATTTTCTGTAGGAGGGGTTTGACAGCACCATAAGCATGCGTTACTAGACAAAGAAAGACCCCGCTCAGGACTAGGGGTTGTAAAGTGAAAGTGGGGTTACCGAATATTTGTTCGCGCGTTTTAAAGCAAAGAAAACGCGGTTTCAGAGATATTGGAGCCTATTGCTATGAACGATTTGGTGATGATTTGATGGTGGCTACTGGTAAGTTTGAATTTTAATTCATGTAAAATGTAATATATAATCACAACTCTTTTTTTGCACATAGCACACGATGCATGTACACATGTAGAGTAGGCCTATATGCTACATATTCCTGGTATATATACAGTGGTGTGAAAAAGTGTTTGCCCCCTTCCTGAGCGTTTGCGATAACTTGCAATGAGTCTCTTACAGCGCTGTGGAGGAATTTTGGCCCACTCATCTTTGCAGAATTGTTGTAATTCAGCCACATTGGAGGGTTTTCGAGCATGAACCGCCTTTTTAAGGTCATGCCACAGCATCTCAATAGGATTCAGGTCAGGACTTTGACTAGGCCACTCCAAAGTCTTCATTTTGTTTTTCTCCAGCCATTCAGAGGTGGACTTGCTGGTGTGTTTTGGATCATTGTCCTGCTGCAGAACCCAAGTTCGTTTCAGCTTGAGGTCAAGAACAGATGGCCGGACATTCTCCTTCAGGATTTTTTGGTAGACAGCAGAATTCATGGTTCCATTTATCACAGCAAGTCTTCCAGGTCCTGAAGCAGCAAAACAGCCAGACCATCACACTACCACCACCATATTTTACTGTTGGTATGATGTTCTTTTTCTGAAATGTGGTGTTACTTTTATGCCAGACGTAATGGGACACACACCTTCCAAAAAGTTCAACTTTTGTCTTGTCAGACCAGAGTATTTTCCCAAAAGTCTTGGGGAATATCAAGATGTTTTCTGGCAAAATTGAGACGAGCCTTAATGTTCTTTTTGCTCAGCAGTGGTTTTCGTCTTGGAACTCTGCCATGCAGGCCATTTTTGCCCGTCTCTTTCTTATGGTGGAGTCATGAACACTGACCTTAACTGAGGCAAGTGGGGCCTGCAGTTCTTTGGATGTTGTTGTGGGGTCTTTTGTGACCTCTTGAATGAGTCCTCGCTGCGCTCTTTGGGTAATTTTGGTCGGCTGGCCACTCCTGGGAAGGTTCACCACTGTTCCATGTTTTCGCCATTTGTGGATAATGGCTCTCACTGTGGTTCGCTGGAGTCCCAAAGCTTTAGAAATGGCTTTATAACTTTTTCCAGACTGATAGATCTCAATTACTTTCTTTCTCATTTGTTCCTGAATTTCTTTAGATCTCGGCAAGATGTCTAGCTTTTGAGGATCATTTGGTCTACTTCACTTTGTGAGGCAGGTCCTATTTAAGTGATTTCTTGATTGAGAACAGGTGTGGCAGTAATCAGGCCTGGGTGTGGCTAGAGAAATTGTACTCAGGTTTGATAAACCACAGTTAAGTTACGTTTTAACAGGGGGGGGGCAATCACTTTTTCACACAGGGCCATGTAGGTTTGGATTTTTTTTTCTCCCTTAATAATAAAAACTTTCATTTAAAAACTGCATTTTGTGTTTACTTGTGTTGCCTTTGACTAATATTTAAATTTGTTTGATGATCTGAAACATTTAAGTGTGACAAACATGCAAAGAAATAAGAAATCAGGAAGGGGGCAAACACTTTTTCACACCACTGTAGGTCTTTTAGATCTTGTTGTCTTTCCTGTAGCTCCTTGGGTTTATATTTTAAATGAAAGGAGCATCATAATTTCAATGTATTATTATTATAATTAGTTGTCCTTGGAGAACAGTTTAAAATGCTTCAGATCATGTACGCACTCAAAGCCTGGATTTCTCCTCAGAGGCTACAATATTGCATTCCTCAGATATGAGTGCTGTAAAAACAAACAATTTCATGCAAGGATATATACACACAGCTTCTGGATTTCCAGGTGCATAGATCTCGCTTCCTCCTGCTATTTTTGGCATAAAGCCATTTTTATAATCACCTGCTTTGGTTGAGAGTACTATACAAAACGTAACAATAAAAACCCTTAATTGAAGCTGTATTATAACGGCTTGTGGATACTTCAAGCCCATCAACCTGCCTGCAATCTAACCTGTGTGGTTTGTCCTCAACTTTGACCAACAGAAGCTAGTATGGATTTATTTAAGCTTGAGCACTTGATATGTATGAAAGCATTAGTTTTAACATTTGTTGTTATGCCTAGGGCACACCTGTTTGAGTAAGTGCATGTTAAAGGTCAAGTAATGGTGTGAAATGTGGCGTTCTAAACAAGAAATTAACAGAAAGGAAACTACAATAACCACATACCGGTTTCACTATTTATACTGCGTCACACAATACTTTTGACAAGTGTCGTGTGACAAACCTTAAACAGGCTTTATACACACCTGACACAAGAAGCAAGAGCATTGCAATGTAAGTGTATGCATTTTTTCTAGTTGAACAATGGAGATTTTTTGGTTGCACACTGTAATTGATTTCAAATTAAGTGAGTTTTGAATTTTGCCATTAAAGAGGGTTAATGCGGTGCTCTCTAAACTTATGTCAATTGTAGAGTGTAATTTGTTATTTTTGCTATATGTTTAAGGCATTTGGATTTGAGATCAAAATATGATATGATGAATATGAAACAAAAGTACAAACAGCTTTTATTTCATGGTATTTACATGCATATATGTTTTATCGTTTTAGAAATGGCTGTTTTTGTGTTGAGTCCCCCCATTGTCAGCTTTGAAACGTAAGTTACGGATGACTGAGAGGTGTTAGCTGTTGCTCAGGTGATTCCTTTTGCATAGACTGTTCACATACAGTCCCCTCCAAAAGTATTGGAACAAGGCCAATTGCTTTGTTTTTGCAATCAACTGAATACATTTGGGGTTGAGTTCAGAGTCAGAATTTCAGCTTTTATTTAGGGTATTTACACCTAGATGTGTTAAAATACTTAGAACATAGCAGACCACCCAATTTCTAGGTGAGCAAAAGTATTGGAACAGAGTATTTAAGTAAATGAAAGTAAATAACACTAAATATTTAGTAGCATATCCCTTGCTTGAAATAACTGCATCAAGCCTGCGACCCATTGAAATGACTAAACTTTTGTATTCTTCTTTTGTGATTCTTTTCCAGGCTTTTACTGCAGCCTTTTAGTTGTCCTTTGTTTCTGGAAGTTTTCCCTTCAATCTCCTCTTCAGGAGGTCAAATGCATGCTCAGTTGGATTTAGGTCTGGTGATTGACTTGGTCAGTCGAAAACCTCTAAAACCTAAAACACTTTTTCTCCCAAATGAAGTAATTTGTTCTGTTGGCAGTGTGTTTTGGGTCATTGTCTTGCTGCATGATGAAGTTCCTCCCAATTATTTTGGATGCATTTCTCTGTAAGTTGGCAGACAGAATGTTTTTGTAGACTTCTGAATTGATCCTGCTGCTACCATCATGTTACATCATCAATAAAGATTAATAAGCCAACTCCCAAGCCATGACACTTCCTCCATCATGCTTCACAGATGAGCTTGTATGTTCTTGATAATGAGCAGCTCCCTTCCTTCTCCACACTTTGGCCTTTCCATGGTCTCAAGATTATGTGTTCGGTTGAATCCTCCTGATCCTGTACAGAAGGAATCTGCACGACCCGATGTTGCTGCAACTTTGTTTTTGAGGTCCAGCTGGTTGTCCAGGACCATCTCCAGGTTCTTAGCAGAGCGGGAGGCAGTCAGTCGTGTCAATGACTCAGAATAAAATAATACAACATTATAAATAGCGTATTAACATTATTAGGTAAAGACTAAAATGATACAAATTATATTATACAACGGATAGGTCCGGTCCATTGTCTCTCTTGGTCAGTTTGCGTTCCAGCCGTGCCAATATCCACGATATACACACGGCTAAATGGAATGTTCACACACCTTTTAATATTACTAACGTACGTAGATCACCGTTATTTACTTTGTAATCGAAATGAACGTAACTTGACGTTATCATCTCACCGCTAGTAGTGAACCAATGTAAAATAATTAAGCCTTATGGAACGAGAACCCGTGGTATAGAACCCGATACCACGGGTTAAAATGACTGTGTTTTTTTTTTTTTTACTTTTAAGCGCTCATTTTACCAGCAATCCGTCAATGTTAAATGCTGGACCCCGATGGCACCGAAAAAAATACAGATTTCACTGAATATTCCATTGTTTATATGTATGTGGTTCGAAAACGGAGACGTAACAATGGCAATTGTCGCTGGACACTTGGTATGTCCGGCCTTATAAGTCCAAAGTCCCTGATTACTTTTGAACAGTTAAAATTGATTTTGATAATAGACATGTCAGACTTCAATCATGTTAACACTTTCGAGCGACGTTTAAGTAGCAAATAACCGTGCTGTATCCTTCTAACGTAATTTACATAGCAACTGAACTCTCAGATCACGCGGAATCACAAGATAAATTAATTCAGAAAATGTATAACGTGTGAAGATTTAAATCGATCCTATGGTGGGACATTTATGGACGGTGCGACAGAAAAGTGCAAACATCGTGTAGGATGAAGGTGATGTCAGTCTCCACACTAATGGGTAAGAATATTGTTATAATTACGATGATTTATATTGATATTATTATAGTAGTACCATGCCTATATTAGTATTAGTTGAAAATTATAATTACAATAATTATCATGACTCATATTAAGGGCTTGGCCAACTTCAACCGAGTGAAGGCAAGTGTAATGTAACAGTCGAATTCAAGAACAGCTGCAGGAAAAAGTGCGCACAACCTCGTTGGAATTATTTTTGAACTTAGGTGCGAAAGGGTTAATAAAGCACGCTACAACAGCAACAGCTGTTGGAAGAAATGTTTATTTCAAAAACTATTGTTTTTTAGTTTAAGGTATATATTGTGGATATTTTTCAATGGTGTCAATACTTATGGAGCCCAAATTGTATATGCACTGCATATACACTCTTTTTTGTTCTAAAAATCGTAAACGTTAGGAAGTGGGAGGGGCAAAGCAGGGCAGTTTTATACAAAGCAGGGTTGCAGAGAGGATACTTTTGCTGTATGAATGGTTTATGAATCGAGTAAGTAGGAATTTTAATTGGTGTTGAATGTAATAATTTCCGATCTATAATCACAAAAATGTTTGTACATATGACACGATGCGTGCACAGCCCGTAGGGTAACCCTTTATAGGTTATATATCCCTGGAAATACATGTAAGCTACATTTTGAAATGCATGTGATATATAGGCTATATGTAGCGTTAATTTTAATAAGATTAAATAGCCTGTATATTTGAAATGTGGCCGGTATATTTTTATACATATCTTCTACTTACATTATTTATTATGTTATTTAGTACGGTATATGTCGAAGGAGTGCCCTTAAAGGAACAATTGTTACGGTGTCACCTTGACTGCGTCGGTGTATGGCAAGAGGTTTAACATACAGTTTACAGGTAGTTTGCTAATAGTTACTTCCTTACAATATGTTTCTACAGTTACAAAAAATGACCACTCAATGCCAACCTTTCAAAACATCAAGAAGAATCTGTGTTGAAGCTATGCTTCTTTATATAATAGGGAAACTACATTTTAATCCTCCGTTTTGTGTAAAATAAACTGTGTAAAATAAACGCAAGACTTGTAAAATATATGTTTATGCATGTCTCAAGTTCAGTCTCAAGTGAGCCTAGATTTAATTAATTTAAAAGGCAGCACTCATGGATTAATTCTGACCGTGAGAGATTGCCCAGGAAATATAAAGACACATGTTGGCAAGGAGGAGTTGCTTTTCTAACAAGGCCCTCTCCTTGCATAACTACAGAACAGAATTCATTCTAACACAACTGGGCGGCATGGATGGTGCAGTGGGTAGCACTACCGCCTCACAGCACGGAGGTCCTGGGTTTGAATCCCTGTCGCCCGGGGCCTGTTTGGAGAGTCTAAATCACCCGTAGGTATGAGTGTGTGAGTAAATGGTGTGCGTGCCCTGTGATGGACTGGCGACCTGTCCAGGGTATATTCCTGCCTTTTGCTCAATGTATGCTGGGATAGGCTCCAGCCCCCCTGCGACCCTGTTCAGGATAAGCGGGTTTGGATAATGAATGAATGAATGAATGTCAGTTCCCATGCATGTTTTTATTGTCTTGAATAGTCTGTGTGTGGGCAGCCTTCCAGGTCAGATGAAACGTTTTGTGGTCATTCATACCAGACACTAGTGCCGACTAGTGAAGAGATTTGTGGGTGATGGTTGCAGTGATTGCAACCCTGTGCATGAACAGAATTGCATGCCTGTGTATACACTGAATGCAAACACACACACAACCCTATTACACTGTATGATCAGTGTGTGTGTGTCATAATCCCTTTTAATCACTTCATTGAATTATTGAATTAATCTACTGTATGAAAATAACCTGATTGATTGCTCAGTGCTCAACTTAAATACTCCTTTTCTTGACGCAAGCTTAAAATTGACATACCCATAATAAAATGATTACTATTCTTGAACTATTTTGACTAAAGGCATAATCCTGGGGTCTTCTGAAAGTTAAACATTTGGGGTCAGGATTACTCAAAATATTACTTAAAGTTAAAGTTGCAGCAGCTCAATCACAGTGAAAGTGCAAGCTTTCTTTCTCACTGACAAGAATACTGTTTTTGACTGGATACAGGATATTGTAGCTGTGGCTGGTGCGCTTAGAAGCACAAATCCCCTTTCAAGTTTGAGGACAATATCACCAAAAATGAGCATTGTGCATTGTTTTTTTCTAATCAATTCTTTGATGAGCTGAAGTTATACTGAATGTTCTTTCACATGGATGGGGGTTACGCATTTTCTCTGCAACTACATTACAAATACTGGTCAGAGATGGTTGTGCTTGTGCTCATCATGTTCGAGAGAGACTATACAAAACTGAGATGATAGAATTTCTATGTACAAGTACTTTTGTAGAAGAAAGGAACGGTGAAGCGGACAACAATGATAATTGCTCCAAGAAATTCAATGGGCTTTCTATCAATTCTAACTAAACTATTGGCATTCTATCAATGTTTCTCTGAGCACATTTTAAAAACAAGAACCTATTATGCATTTGTCCACTGAACACTTGTCTTGAAAAGGACACTGACATTACCTTAGTTGTTGCAGTATGTGGATGTACTAAATGCAGAGAAGCTGAGGTACCCCCACACTTGATTTACCACCTGTTATGATCCTGATTTCTGTCTGTTAGTTTATTTGGTATTTTTGTAAATGTATTATTTTTCATATTCATGTCTGGTTTTCTGTTTACATTCATTAGTCTTTGCATTCATTTTCCCCTGTGATGTCTGTGTCTGAATGTTTTCTGATCTCGAGTCACTCCCCTGTCTGTGTGCTTCACTATTCAGGGGGTTTCAGAATTTTCCGGTTTCCCACGATTCCACTGTCTCGCTGTTCTTACGTACTGCTTTCTCTCCATTTCATGCTTGCAGATAGCACTAATATACTAATCCCAAATAACATAGAATTTGTACAGTACAAATTATATTAACACACTAATATGTTCCTCTAACTAACAAACTAACATTCACTAGTTTTGGGTATTTGTAATTTAATCACGTAACTAACAGACTAACTCTACCTCTACTTCAATATTCCTCTATAACTCCGCCTCCCTGTTCTATCCCTAAATTGCTTGCCTTGATTCAGTGAAATGTTTGTACCTGCTCTCCACTATCTCTACATTCCTTAACTCTGTGCAATTGTCTACTCCCTAGTCCGACGCCATTTGTATTACATGTGTGTCTGTGAATCCAGTCCCGCATTTTTGTGCCTTCCTTGTCGTTGTATAATTGCCCTTTCATGTGTCTCACCTGATGTTTATTTGTTAGACCACCCTCACTCCCATGCCCCACCTAGGTTGTCTCATTCCCCTGTGTATTCATACCTGCCCTTCTCAGTTGCACCTTGCTAGTTTGTCATATCCTGCTTTCCAAAACCTGAGCCCTTATTTTCCTTTACTCCAGTTTTAGCCTCCTTGTTCCCGAGCCCTTGCCCTTGTGGCATTCTCTATCGTTGGTTTTTGTTTTCTGGATTCCTGTGTATGAGCCCCTGCCTGATTCTCTGGACTCTTCTCTGGTTTTTGTGGATATCTGTACCTCTGCCTTATTTGGTCTGACTTTTTCATCATCCCAGTGCCTGCTATTGGTTCCTCTGTTCCCCCAGCCATGACACAACTGTTGTTGCTAAAGCAATGGCATCTTAAAATAGTTTATACAGATAGAACCGTGAGTTTTAACGCTTTAAAATGGTATATCCTTGGCCGGTGAGACTTAGGGGGTTAAAAGCCTACATTGCATTTGTTAGATACAAACAAACCATGATGACAGTAGTACACATTGCGATTCAAATTAGCCACTGCCTGGGAAAAGGCATCAGAGTAGTATAAGTCCAGGAAAAGTATATAGTTATTTTAGGTAAATACATAGTTTTCCAGTATTCCCTTTTTCCCTAAAAATATAACATTACCAGGCCATAGAGCCTGTCATTGGATCATTTGTGGTCATGTAATGGTTCAACATTTCATGGGTATAAAGATGTAATGGCGCAGAATTCAGATAAGTGTCTCTTCAGTGATCAGTTAAAGCAAAAAAAAAAAGGTGTAGGACCACAATATAGTGCTGTTGGGCGGTAGCAGGCTGTTGTAACTGCCAGACCCAGGTGGAATTTAGACCAGTACTGTGCAGATTAGTTTTAGCCAATAATTACGGAGCCCTTGACCTTGTATATTGACCTTGATGTAAGAGGTCAAATGGGTGTATGGTGGCCCTGCTCACCACTGTCGAAAACGAAATTACTTTTGCAAGCAGAAAAGGAAACGGGCAAAGCAGTAGTTGTGCTTTGAGAATAGTTTTGCACACTTGTTCAGATTATGTGCATGTTAAAAGTGTGGATTTCTCCTCGACCGTCAAAGTCAACAACATTCCACTCAAAGATGGGCTTTTTTTGTTTTGTTTTAGCGTTTGTCTTTAAAGTAATGCCTCGGACACTCCTGTTTAAGTAAGCTCATGTACGCAGAAAAAGTGTGAAACATACCATCCTGAACTCTGCCCGCATACCAAAAAAACTTCATAGAGGTTTCACCATTCAAACTGCGTTGCACAGTGTTGTGTGCCTTTATACACGCCTGACACAAGAAGCAAGAGCATTAAGTGTCTGCATTCTTTCTAAGTCGGAATAAAATAAAATGGTCCGTTATTAAGCATTTTAGTCAGTTTTGCATTTTTCCGAGGGTTAATCGACTTGCAGTGCCCTCCAAATATGTGTCAACGGTAGAATGATTTTTTTTCATCAGTGGATATTGCATTTTCATCTTACTATGGCTGAAAAACATCTAATCTGGTTGGGGAGGGCAGCAGTAAAAATATCACAAGCGACTGTACGCAGAAGGCTTTGAGAGTAGAATTGCATGTATAGTATAGAGGCAAGATGTGAACCTCTTATCAGCATCCCACCTCAACTGTGCAATATGGAGGAGGTAGTATCATGGCTTTGGCATGAATGGCTGCTTCTAGAACAGGTTCAATCATCTTTATCGGAGATGTAATGGTGGAGGGCAGCAATAGGAATTATTTGAAAGTGTATAGACAGATTTTGTCTCCCCATGTACAAGAAATGTGTCTGACGGTTCATCCTTCAACAAGACAATGACAAAAAACACACAGCTTATGCAACCAAAGCATTCACCAGTGGGAAAGATGGTAAACTTTTGGACTGGTCAAGTCAGTCATCTGAATTAAATCCAACTGAGCATGCATTTCATATCACTTAGAACTGTAAGGGCAATTTTAAAAAAAAGAGTCAAACATGGAATGGTTGCAAACTTGTCAGAAAGAAGACACATGCGCAGGTTGTCCCCAGGGATGGCGAGGATGAGGAAGGCCATAACGAACCCAAGGATCACTGTTTAAGAATAGCAGAGATTGGTTGCATCTTGCGGTCGGCAAGTCTCAAAAAGCCATAAAATTATATCAATGATTGTAAAAAGTTTTGCATGGAGGAATGTTCAAAAATCCCTCCAAGGTACTCTAACCTTATCGCGAATTATCGGAAAATACTCATAGCTGTCATCTTTGCCAGGGTTGTTTGCGAAAAAATAATAAACCATGGGAGCCAATTATTGTGAATTTTATTATTCTTTTTTTTTATGTATGACTAAATGTATGATTAATTCCATTGAATCTTTAATAAAGCACACTTTACACATGTTGAAAGAAAGGCTTATGTCAATAACTATTGTTTTTAGTTTACAAATATTGTGTTTAGTGCACAGTGCGTTTTTCTCAAATGCGCCAATAATTATGGACAGTTATTTTCTGTAGGAGAGGTTTGACAGCGCCATAAGCACGTGTTACGAGACAAAGAAAGACCCTGCTCAGGACTAGGGGTCGTAAAGTGAAAGTGGGGTTACCGAATACTTGTTCGCGCGTTCTAAAGCAAAGAAAACGCGGTTTCAGAGATATTGGAGCCTATTGCTATGAATGATTTGGTGATGATTTGATGCTGGCTACTGGTAAGTTTGAATTTTAATGAATGGAAAATATAATATATATTATTTTTTTGCACATAGGACACGATGCATGTACACCCCTTAGGGTAGGTCTATATGCTACATATTCCTGGTAATACGTGTAGCCTACATTTTGAAATGTAGCTTCCTATATCAACGAGATTAAATAGTCTGTATATTTGAAATGTGGCCGGTATATTTTTCTACAGATCTTATATTTACCTTATTTCTTATGTTGTTTTAAGGAGGTAGAATGGAATATATAAAGTACCAATTGTAGGTGTCACATGGTCTGTATTTCAAAACTGTCGCTGTAGGACACGATATTTAACGTAGAGTTTATAGCTAGTTTGATAATAGTTACTTCCTGTCAATATCTTTCTGCAGTTAAAAGAATGACCACTCAATACCAAGCTTTCAAAACGTCAAGAAGAATCTGTGTTGAAACGATGCTTCTTTGCGTAATAGGTAAAATACATTTTAATCCTCTGTTTTGAGTATAATTCTGTATAATAAAGTTAAGACTTGTAAAATAATGTTTATGCATGACTGAAGTTCAGTCTCTAGACTGAATGGTGCACTCAGAGGTGAACTAATTCTGACCGTTTTTTGCTAATTACCCTGAAATATAAAGACAAATGTTGGAAAGGAGTGGTTCCTTTTTTATCAAGCACTTACAGAAACACTTACAGAAAATAATTCTGATACAGTTGTGGTAGGTTTCATATTCACAATATTGAATCATTGAATATATATTATTTCAAAGACTGAAATGTTTTCCTTATTTGAGTGTTAGCGATTGTTTCCCGGGAATCTCACGACAAGCCTTTCATCAAATAATCATGGGACTTGCTTAATTGGATTAGCATGAAGTACATTATATATATATATATATATATATATATATATATATATATATATATATATATATATATATACAGTGGTGTGAAAAAGTGTTTGCCCCCTTCCTGATTTCTTTTTTTGTTTGTCACACTTAAATGTTTCAGATCATCAAACAAATTT